>NW_015512678.1:7249-8252 GCF_001515645.1 Sinocyclocheilus grahami | reverse complement strand
GCAAGCAGATTACACAAGATATAATGTTATTATGTGTATTGTGAGTGATATGGAAATGGATTTAGTGCAGTTTAAAGAATGGCTCTAAAAGCACCTTGTGTTTCTGCGAAGAAAATATGATTATAAGATATTTTTCAAACGGGGGAGGAGCATAACTTAACACCAATAATAACTACATTATTCACACAGAAAAAGAGAAATTAAATACTAGCATATAGAGAACCACAAAATCAAATTAAATGTTTCTTAAGCGAATACGTTTTTCAAGCATCCAACTCTTCTTAGTGCTATCAAAAAGCTGTATGATATCTGTTGTGAGGTCGGCAGTTATGCTTCATTTTGCTGACTCTCTGCTGATTTATGCAGACCCTCGAGACAGAAATTACAACGGCCCAATGGTGCACATCTTATCTTCTTTTTGCTTAGTGTGTCCATAATGCTGAGTGAAGATAAACAAGTAACAGAGTAACAAGTAAGAGACTTTATATTTATTTTTTAAAACAGTTTGCATTTCTTTCCAACACTCTTCAAAAAAAGACTAAGAACTGGCGGTTCAGAGAGAAAGATTAGTCACTCTTTGAGTCTGTGTATATTAATGAGTATTGGGGTATGGGGGACACCATTTGATGTCCGAGCCCCAAATCCCTCCTAAAATAGATAATTAGAGAACAAATTGCCACCAAACCAACTGCACCTGGCAGAGACACTGATAAGCTCCCAACTGCGAGTGCCCACTTAACACGACAGCCAAAGCAGGCTGGATTAATTCCAAGTGTATGTATCTGCATTTACGCAAGTGTGTAAGACAACTGTCTCAGTAACCAGGATGTATCTTCAATTACCTGCTGGATTTCAATGCCCATCAGAATACACTAAAGCTCAGTGTGTTTAGTAGAGATTACTGGATCAGACAAAGCATCCGGCATTCAGAACGGCGAGACGAGAGAGAGCGCGAGCGTGCATGCGTGCATGTGAATACAGGGCCTGGTACTACTCAGAAACA
>NW_015512678.1:5104-5767 GCF_001515645.1 Sinocyclocheilus grahami | reverse complement strand
CAGGCGTCTGTTTGGTATTCTGCTCTCGTTTCTTTCTCAGCTCTACACTGCCCTCTCTGTTTCCTCCAATACGCCTGGCCTGCATCACACTGGGCCTTGTCGCCATGGCAACGCTGGTCCAGAGCAGCACTCATCCAGCTTTGACGTTTAAGTGTGCCGCTCCCTACTGGTGGTTAATGGTAACAAGTACACACAATACATATGAATATGAACCTGTGGTCATTACCTGCCTTTTCAAACAGTAAATTATGAGCTCAACAAATCATTTCAGAATATTGAAAATAAAGAAGGAAAAAAATTAATCACTACAGCACCCAAGAGTGTGGTTACAGTTTAGTTAACATGGTCAACGTACATAATTTTTTCCCCGCCTTTATGCTTGGTATATGAGCAAAATAACAGCAAAAATATACAGAAAAAAACACACTCATCCAAAAGTGGGATTATTATTGAGTGTGATAATATATATTTATTATAAATAAAAAATGATGGAAAACGAGGTACAGAATTTAATATTAAAGCAATTTATTTACTTTATTTAAATTACTGTAATTACTGTCAAACCATGCCAAACTTTGGAGAAATTTAACAGTTTTAATTTAATAGTTTTATTGTATTATTGAAAATTAAAATAAGAATCATTTGATGTGTTAATGTAGCAGT
>NW_015512678.1:0-1091 GCF_001515645.1 Sinocyclocheilus grahami | reverse complement strand
GTGATATAACTCACTCTCACCCCATGCAGGGACAACAGTCCCCCCCGCCATGTACGTGGCAGCAGGGCACGCACACAAGTCAATATGGCACCCCTCCACCCAACCAACACTTCAGGAGTATGGCACCATGCCAGACATACTAAAAGGAACCCTACCAACCTGTCTCGCTCTCAGCTGCAATGATTTTTCATTTTGCTGATGCAACACAATAACTAAATAAAGCACGTACCGTCCTCACCGAGCCACAAGGGTAACAGCTCTGTGACTAAGCAAACAGCAACCAGCTGAGCTAAGACCACCAACACCATCTTCAATCTTTCTAAGACCGTCACTAGGGGGCATGTGTGAACATGGTCCATATTTATGTGTTAAAAGGCCTAGTTAATGTATCATCTTCTGGGAATAACATACATACAATGCTCAATTTTAACTCAGTTAATTTGAAAGTAAATTTACTTATAGTTAATTAGTAGCTACAAAGGTGTCCACATTAAATACAAAGAGGTATATATAGTGCTGTGCAAAAGTCTTAGGCCATTAGTATTTTCACCCCAAAAAAATTTGCTTTAAGCCAGTTATTTCTACCTTTTGCTGAAGTGTGTCAATAGGAAATATCAGTTTGCATTTCCAAGCATCCTTTTTGTCATTAACTGCAATAATAAATGCAATTAATGCAAATAATAATATGCACAAGGAGTATATATATAATTAAATAATACAAATAAAATAAAGTAAAAAATACACAGATACTTTAGAATGGCTGTAAATGGAAAAGGATGCTTTTGCCCGCAGAATAATGTATAATAATGTGTCAGGAACAATTTCATCCATCCATTTCATCCACCTAGGACCCCAGGAGGGAGCTGTTTGTAATGCCCTATTGAAAAAAATGTACATAGTATAAAACATAATTGAACATTTGCATATGGTATGTGTTAAGCTGATCTGTTGAGTGATTGTCATGGCAATGTCAAAAGTTTCAAATGACAAATTTCACAATCTATAGCTTTTTTCTATGTATGTAATACAATTCAGAAGAAATTAATGGCCATAATAGAATAGTTTATTAGTAAATGGTAGAAAAAGACCTT
>NW_015512677.1:6084-8259 GCF_001515645.1 Sinocyclocheilus grahami | reverse complement strand
AAAGTTCTTCTGTACATATCAGTTGATAGTGACATGTTTATGGCTTATCTCTACAAAAGTTAACCAGAATAACCTCACTCTTTGGTGAAGAATGTGTGGCTATATCGTTTTGTTCACACACGAATAAAAATTCTGTCATCAATTACTCACCCTTATGCCATTCTAAACTTTCGTTTGTTTTCGAAACACAAATGAAAATATTTTTAATGAATCCTGAGAGAATATTGTGTTCTTTCATTTGGAAATTAATGGTTTGGAAGTTGGAACAACAACGTTTATTTTATTTTTTGGGGTACACTATCCCTTTAAGGAAACTGGATAGACAGCTTTACTGTACACAAAATTACATTTAAGGGATATGTTTTATGATTATATGTGTTCCCTGGTATTAAAACTCACCCATCTAGAGAAAAATCCTAACCTGTGGCATCCGTGGCTGTGATATCCACACCATGATTAAGAATGAGATTCAGGCAGTCGAGATGTCCTCTGGAGGCAGCAAGATGGAACCTGAAGAGAAAAGGAGAGAGAAAGGAATACAAACAGGTGAAAGGGTTAAAGCGGTGGCAAGTGCATGCTAAAAATTGATACCTGCTCCTACCACCATCATTAGCATTCTAGAGGAGGAAAGGACTACCATCAAGAGAAACTCAACTCTTTCTATCAAATGCATCTGCACGCAAAACTCCTCACTTTACATTACATAAGCATACTTTTTATTCATACATCTCATATAAACATACTTCCATTATCAAAATGATGGCCAAGATAATGTCCATATTTAATGAATTCACATTCACTTCTTACTTTATATGCAAGGTGCAGAATTGATAAAAATCAGCACTTTGAGCTCATTTTTAAATGAGACCTGTTGTAAAGAGAGACGTGCAGATTTTCACCTGTGTTTGGAAAGTGTTATTTTAGACAGTGTTGATGGTGAGAAGTCAAACATGTAGACAGGCCTTTGACCTGAAGCTTGACGTGTGAAATTGAGGATAACTCCACACACTGTCCCAAACAACCACCCATGGAGTGATGGATGGGTGGCAATTTGCTATTGTTAGAATCAGGACAGAGAATATGTCTTATGTGTTATCAATACTGTTTCAGCAACATGGCGATTCATCACAATCTCTAGTGTATCACTTTCTGAAACTTAATTTGTATGAAAATTCAAACCACATTAGTTACATTATAGTCATTTTGTAAGTCATCAAAACAACACTGTTCCACTACTATAAACTACACATGATGGTCAAATTGAATCTAAATTTAAGTTAAAACAATTTCCAGGGAAGCCAAATGAGAGCCACAGCTCATTGCTTTGCAGGTTCCAAATGACTCATTGCAATAACATTTTATTAGGTAGATGAAAAGAAGGTGACTGTTATTAATGGTGGTAAGTGACCCTCATTAGAAGAGGCTGAAGAGCTCAGATGGTCATGAAGACCCAGACATGTCATTCAAGCTTGGCTCCAACTCCTTGTCTGACTCGCATATCTGTGGCTTCAAGATACATTATGTATTTTTAGAGGTGCTAGAGAGGTGGGATGGGGGGCCAGTTTGAATTCAAAACAAGACTTTTGCATGCTGTACAAGTCTGCCACCAGAGTCTCTGCAGTTCAGCAAAAGCCATTTCAATGTATCTGAATATCTGCTTAGTGTGGAATGCATTAAGAATACTTTACTGAACGCAAGACTCATTCTTACTTAAAAGCCTCTAACAGAAGCTAAATTTTAAGTAACTCAAAAAGAGTCTTTTGAACTTCTAAAGATATTTCGGTCTGTGTATTCAGGGTCTAAAATGAAATTTCAGTCACATCTGTCAATGGCGAACAAACAGAGAAAATTTACTAGTCATAAATATTTCTTACTAGTCAAGCATTTTTAAAATAATAATAATAATACAATAATTCCAAATAATACTATCAAGTCTGAGTTTTGAGACTGTAGTGTGATACTCTCAAATTAAAGAACAACTGGTTTGCTTCCAGGGACCTGCATACCTGTTATTTCAGTAGTATTTATACGTATTATAGCATGTATATATATTTTGAATTGCCATTTATTTTCATATTTTTCAATGATCATTTTAATTTAAGTTTCAATAATACTGTTATGTGTTTGACGTATATATATATATATATATATATATATATACACTGTATATAAATA
>NW_015512677.1:3308-5523 GCF_001515645.1 Sinocyclocheilus grahami | reverse complement strand
GCATGTGGGGTCCTGCTATATATGAACAGAGGATTTCCACAAATCCAACATTTGACCTGTGTATTCCACTCAACTATGCAAAAAAGGCTGCATATTCCCATGTCCAGGTCATTTGGCAGCCATTATGGCACACTGACGTCCACAAGCATGTTTCATATAACAGGCTGGTGTTTATTAATTGAGCTCTGTTACACTATAACACCGACCCGGCGACTGCGACGGCGACCGATGCTCTTGATTTAGTCCTGAGAAATTCTAGCACCTTATTACAAGGCAAGCTCTTCTCCACCCAACAGGGCAAGAAGAATCTCACACTATGACAAAAATACCCAAAGGGGAACCTTATGGCTTTAAATGAGGGAATGAAACAAAGCTGTGGTTAAATCAAGCTGAAATGTGTCTGTCTATGCCCTACATAGACCCTGTCAAGGCAGTAAAAACATCAGGGATTGATGGGAGGCCAACTAGGCTTTCTAAAACAGGAAAAGACACAGTTGATCCACCAGTGTTGGAGTCTACTGTGTGGCCATGTAATAATGTGGAACATCACTCAGTGTGATATTGAATAACGGGGTCCAACGATTCACTTCTGACCCCAAATACTTTTCCTGCATTTATCCCAAAACAAAAAGGCATCATCTAAAGCTCTCCAGACTTGGAACATTCAGAAGAAGATTAAGTAAGCAGTTAACATGACAGTTTAGGAAAGAAAAAAACTTCTAGATACTAAATTTAGTCAGTGTACACAAGCATAGATTTATTCACTGAAGACCTACTTCCGGCCCAGGAGGCCCAGGCTGTTCTGGACTCTTCTGGTCTGTGCCGGGTCAAGCATCTCTAACCACAACATGTTTTCCAATTTTTACTCAAATTCTTGGTCAGGCACGAAATGCTTCAGTCCAGATTGGACAAAAACATAGGGCCGATTAGTGAGACCATACATACCAAAGTATGAACAAAAGCATAAATACATGCATAAATTAAATAAACAAACAGGACTCCTCTAATTTAAAAAGGGCTAGTGAAGTGGCAATCAGTCTGATGCATGATAAAGCTGTGTACTATATTGAAAGCAGAGTTTAATATCATGGTATAGCAGGAATCCTATTTTTTTTCCTATAATGAAAAATCTTACTGTTCAAATACTGTTGTGGCTATACTATTACAGAAATATGCAGATGTGTTCAAGTATTTTAATAATTATGAATAATCTCAAGCGTTTCAGGCAGGTATGTGCAAAACTACATATTTTCAAAACAGACTAATTGGTACGCTGCCTAGTCGATTCATTGGTCTTAAGGATGCCCTGTATTATTAGACTGTTTTCGGGTTAATCCCATCAAGTGAGGCCACGTTTCTTAGGGACGTGTTCTTAAGTTAAACAGTTAGACCACACGCAAAGAACAGGATGAGAACGCAGGATTCTGGAAACAAGTTTTGAAATATAGGACTGGTTAACTTCACATGCTTTCTTAAATCTAGATTAAAAACTTTTGGATTCATTAGTTGACCTTACTAATAGCCTAATCATTTGTTGGATGACTAGTCAACATGGTGACCCATTCTTAGTGACAGGGATACTTACGCAGAGCGGCCCTCTACGTCAAGTTTGGTGGGGATGATGCCCTTCTTGCCGAGCACTGCTGCGACCTTGTCTACCTCCCTCCTCTCCACTGCCTTCATCAGCTTGTCATCATACTTATTCCAGTCTGTGTTCTAAAGGATAGAAAGAGACACATCAGAACACTCATAACATCAGCATGTGCACAAAGACAACAGTGTCATGTTCAATAAAGCTGCTGAGGTGACACCTATTATTCATGACTCCCCTAATGATCAGGGTGGCGATCACAAGTGTAATTAGCTGAATGAAGGAATGTTAACAACTCCAGCGCACCATGTATTCAAATATTCAAAAGCACAACAGGAAACGAAAGGCTTGAAGTCTTCACAAAATAAAAACGATGACAGCTTATCTTACATAAACTGAAAAAAAAATTTACTTTTCACTTTTCTAAGTATCTGATGGAAATGGAAATGTTTATATGATGTCGAATGTCAATAAAAAAGCAATTAATTAAAATAATAACTGTAATAATAAATTAATAAAGGCTTGTAGTCACCCAGGACACTAAATAACTTATGAACCAAAGTAACAACCTGAGGAAATAAATACTTTAGAGTAGTCTTAATACACATTACTCAAATCAAAAAA
>NW_015512677.1:2280-2817 GCF_001515645.1 Sinocyclocheilus grahami | reverse complement strand
CTCCTCCTCCGGGGCTGAGTCGCTGTCTCTTCCCCTCTCTGTCAGACCGTCCCCTTATCAGTACAGCCTCTATCTTGCTTTCCGTTCTCTTCTCTTCTCCTCTCCTTCTGTCTGTGTCTGCTTTGCTCCTCTATGCCAAATGGTAAGGACGTTCAACCTCTGGCGGTAAATATGTGAGCTCTTCCAGGTCTAAAATATCCCTGTAAACAGCACGCAGACAAGCTCAGGGTGGTTACCTTTTTATTTCTGCCCCTCAGACCTTCCTCCAATGACTGATTGGCGTAGAACTGCTAATAATAAACCATCCTAGCATATCTAGTCCATGAGTAACCGTTACGGTGACACCCGTGAGCAACAAGGCCAGCCAAATGAGAGGAACCTCAGCACTGCAGGCAAATACTGTATCCCCCTCTGCAGCCACGGCCGCACATAAAGCTACAACCATTAATCTCTAGGAGATTAAAGTCTCTGGTCCAGACCAGGTCATCATCTGGCGGTCTGAGGAGACGCTTCCAGCCTCACTCGCACTGGGGGGGG
>NW_015512677.1:0-677 GCF_001515645.1 Sinocyclocheilus grahami | reverse complement strand
TGTGTGTGTGCATGAACAAAATGCATTTGCATACAAGGGACAGTTGCAAACAGGTTGGTTTGTTTATAAAGTTGAGTAATAGGGTGTGTCGTTCTTCTAGTGCAGATTTTAACGTACCCACACAAAAACACACACTCTACTTGTGTTTTCAACACAAACAGGTTAATAAGACCAACAAGGTGAAGTGATAAGCTCTCTGGTTGGACCATGTATCTAGGTTGAATCTAGGCTGCCGGGCAGTCTGGGTGACTCTGTGTGTTATAATTCATGTCAACACCTTGTAAAAATGAAACCCTATCCCCCATCCCAAATCACACACACATACACACCCACAGTCTTGCCTGGCAACAGCAAACGTACATGGCCATAAATCAAGACACACAGAAGAAAGCTATAGATACTTGTGTCCAGATATACGAAGATAACACACAGAGTATAAGAAAGAGCAATACCAGGCAGTTATTATGAGTGTGACAAAGAGCAATTAAGCATGTGTCTCATTGCATTAAATGAGTAACCGAGTCAGTACTTTAACTACTAACCTGCACTAGCCCAGGGCCATATGTTGACAGCTACGAATTATTAATGGCATAAGCTGAAATCTGCACAACAGCTCACTCAACAGATTCATCTTTGTTGCTCCCTGTAAGGACACCTGCAGCTAAAAATCAGGCCAT
>NW_015512676.1:5092-8260 GCF_001515645.1 Sinocyclocheilus grahami | reverse complement strand
GCCGATCACCAGGCTCCTGAAGTCCTCTCCCGGGGTCATGCTGTAGGCGTGCTGACGAACCAGCACAAAATCTGGCCTGAACGATCTGCAGAGAGACACGCGAGCAAAAAAAAATCATCTTTCTAGCATGATGCACAAGCTCAGTGAATAATCTGCAAGACAAAACACTGATATCAAAGACACCATATGTGTCCCTGCAGCACAGAAGCAGTGTTAAGTCGCTGGGGGATATTTGTAGCAATAGCCAACAATACATTGTATGGGTCACAATTATACATTTCTCTTTTATGCCAAAAATCATTAGGATATTAAGTAAAGATCATGTTCCATGAAGATATTTTGTAAACTTCCTACCGTAAATATATCAAAACTTAATGTTTGATTAGTAATATGCATTGCTAAGAACTTCATTTGAACAACTTTAAAGATGATTTTCTCAATATTTAGATTTTTTTGCACCCTCAGATTCCAGATTTTCAAATAGTTGTATCGATTTTTAGACATTTTAGCTGTAAGATAAGACAAAAGTACATAATTCTATGTACGTTATGATTTAAAAGTATGATTTTTTAAAAGAATTAATACTTTTATTTATCAAGGATGCATTAAATTAATGAAAAGTGACAGTGAAGTATGATTTTAATGTTAGAAAAGATTGATTTCTGAAGATCATGTGACACTGAAGACTGGAGTAATGATGCTGAAAATACAGCTGCGCATCACAGAAATACATTACAGTTTAACAGATGAGTGTGGAATCATGGGAAGGCTGAAGGAGCATCACAGGTATTTGTTGGCCAGGTTTGTGACGTCATTTTGTGAGAAAGCTTGAGTCTGCACTGCATGAAGCTTCTGGAAGATCTGTGAGAGCTGTGTGCGATCCTCACCGTCCAACACGGTTCAGCCCATCTGCACACACACACACACACACACACACACACACACATACACACACACACACACTATTAATAGTGGCTTAACTAGTATAAGATGTCTGCTTAAGTGAGGCAGGTGTAAATAATCTCTGTGTGTTTGGCAGATGATGGGCATGTGAAGCCGAGGGTTGCTAGTTAATGTGATTTTCTACACACTGACTTTTTATTTCAGCTATTTGCCAAGTCAACATTTCTCATTTTCATTTAGTTAAACTTAATATGATAATAGAAACTATATAGACATATTAAAAAAAACACACACACACACATCAAAAACTAATTCAGAATAATAATAAAAAGTATATATGCATTAAAAAAATTACAGAACTTTAAATTAAACATGCAACATGAAATTATAGAAATAAAAAATAGTAAAAAATATTTAAAAAACAATATAGACATATTTTTTTAAAAAAATTTAAAATGAACAAAACACTAAAACTTTAACTAAAATAATAAAACCGAAACTATAAAATGAAAATAATTCAAAATATTAATAACAACTATATAGAATTTTTTTTTAATGAACAAAAACACTAAAATGTTAACTAAAATAAAAACCCCTAAAATTATTTTAAAAATATATAAATAATAAAAAATATTTATAAAAACTATAGGCATATTTTTAAAAATAAACAAAAATGCTAAAATGTTAACTAAAATAAAACCCCATGAAATTATAAAAATAAAACTAATTCAAAATATTAATAAAAATTATACAGACATTTTTTTTTATGAACAAAAACACTAAAATGTTAACTAAAAAAAAAAACTAAAGTTATAAAAACATAAATAATTAAAAAAAATTATAAAAACTATAGGCATATTTTTAAAAATCAACAAAAACGCTAAAATGTTAGCTAAAATAAAACAAATCTGAAATTATAAAAATAAAAACAATTCAAAATATTAATAAAAATTATACAGACATATATTTTTTAAAAAGTTACAAAATGAACAAAAACACTAAAACTTTAACTAAAATAAAAACCTGAAATTATAAAAATAAAAATTATTTAAAATATTAATAAAAAAATATACAGACATAAAAAAATTAACAAAAAAGCTAAAATGTTACCTAAAAAAAAAAAACTGGAAATTTAATTTAATTTAATTTAGTTTAGCAGACACTTTTATCCAAAGCGACTTACAGAGCATTCAGGCTATACATTTTTTACTTCAAAAAACTAAAAAAAACTATACGGACTTAAAAAAAAAAAAAAAATGTAGGTAAAAAAAAAAAAGAACAAAAACACAAACTTTAACTCAAATAAAACCCTGAAATGATCAAAATAAATAGTAGTTGAAAGTGTAAAAAGTGTCTCGGTGAGAGTGAGAGAACACACCTGACCACTTTAGTTCCTCCGCGGTTCACCTGCATGTCCACCGTACAGCCGGCGGTCACATCCGACACCAGATTGATCTCCGAGAACTCCGCCTGAAACACAGCACAGTTCACGAACACTCACTCAATACAGTTCACTGAAGAAAACAACAACAACATTCCTCTTACTCTTCATGATATATTCATTTAGATGAAATAAGGCCTTTCACGCAATTGAAAAAAATATCTGTGGTCAGTCATTTTATTTAAAGGAACATACGCTACTGTTCAAACGTTTTCTGATACTTTTATTCATCAAGGACGCATTACACTCATCAAAAGTGACAGTGAAGACATTTATAATGTTACAGTAGATTTCTGTTTCAAATAAATGCTGTTCTTTTGAACTTTATTCATCTGTGAATCCTGAAAAATAAAATGTATCACGGTTTCCACAAAAATATTGTGCAGCACGACTGTTTTCAGCATTGATAATAATCAGAAATGTTTCTAATAATCAGCATATTATACTGATTTCTGAAGATCATGTGACACTGAAGACTGGAGGAATGATGCTGAAAATACAGCTGCACATCACAGAAATACATTACAGTTTAACAGATATTCACAGAGAAAACAGCTGTTTTACATTAGAATAATATTTCATTACAGTACAGTTTTTCAATACAGTTTTTACTGTATTTTTGATCAGATAAATGCAGCTCTAGTGAGCAGAAGAGACTTCTTTCAAAAACATTAAAACATCAGTCCAAAATTTTCAACATTAGAGTGAGACCGACGGTTGTCATTCCAAACACACACACACACACACACACGCTCACATTCATACACACACACACACACACACACACACATACATACACACACACACACACACACACACACACA
>NW_015512676.1:1419-3035 GCF_001515645.1 Sinocyclocheilus grahami | reverse complement strand
GTGTGTGTGTGTGTGTGTGTGAGAGAGAGTGTGTGTTTGTTTAAGGGCGTGTGTGTGTGTGTGTGTGTGTGTGAGAGTGCGTGTTTGTTTAAGGGTGTGGGAGTGTGTGTTTGTTTAAGGGTGTGTGTGTGTGTGAGAGTGTTTATGTTTAAGGGTCTGTGAGTGTGTGAGCGTGTGTGAGTGTGTGTTTGTGTGTGAGTGTGTGTGAGTGTGTGTGTGTGAGTGTGTGTGTGTGTGAGTGTGTGTGCGTGTGTGAGTGTGTGTGTGTGTGTGTGTGTGTGTGTGTGTGCGTGTGTGTGTGTGTGTGTGTGTGTGTGAGTGAGTGCGTGAGTGCGTGTGTGTGTGAGTGTGTGTGCGTGTGTGAGTGAGTGTGTGTGTGAGAGTGTGTGAGTGAGTGCGTGAGTGTGTGTGTGTACGCGTTTTTGTGACAAATGAGGACATGTGTGTGTGTGTGGGTGTGAGTGTGAGTGTGAGTGTGTGTGTGTGTGTGTGTTCTGCTGTGATTCTCCTGTGTTTGCGTGTGTGTCGTTTCCGGACCAGCGTCTAGACGGCCATCGTTCCAGCGCCGATAGCATCTTTAACTCTACATCTGTGAACCATTGTGTGTGTGTGTAAGCACTGTTGGAGTTTGACTAAGTAACTGTGCTGCTGTTCAGAAGAACAGACACACACACACACACACACACACACACTCACTCACTCACTCACACACACACACGCACACACGCACACACGCACACACACACTCACCACACACACACGCGCACACACACACACTCACACACGCACACGCGCACACACACACACGCACACGCACACACACTCACCTGCTCCACGCGGATCTCATACTCGCCGTTCAGCTTCCGTCCTCTGAAGTACTTCACCCTGAAAAACAGCACAGGAACCTCGTCACATTAAACAGCAGACAGGTCTGGATCATCTACAGCGTTCTAGTGCACTACTCTTACTCTTCCTGCCATATTCACACACACTGAGAGAATACTGTATGCAGCAGGAGCAGTACACGAGTGTGTTATTCCCACTCGCACATTCATGTTTCATTTTCACATGCATCAGCTCACAGAACAAGCACACACTCATTTGCATGTAGATTAGCACAGACTCATTATCCTCCGTGACTTTGACCCTTAAGGACAGAAAACACTGGAGCATTAGAGTTAACCCTTTTAGAGTTAGTATTAGTTATAGTACTATTATTGATTATGATAAATTCATATCATTTTATTCTTCATAAATGATTGATTGAATTATATTATTATTACACACTATTTTATATGTTATTTTGTTGTTGTTGTTATTATTATTTAAAATCATTATTTAAATATATATATATATATAGAGCCGCTGGTCATTATTAATATTATTATTATAACTTTTATTATAAAAATTATAATATTCATTATATCTTCCGTTCTCAATAAATGATTGATTTAATTATTATTTTATATTTATTATTATTATTATTATATACACACTATTTATTATTTTATTTTATGTTATTTTGTTGTTGATGTTGTTATTATTTAAAGTGTGTGTCTGTGTGTGTGTGAGTGTGTGTGTGTGTGCGTGCGTGCGTGTATGAGTGTGTGTGTGAG
>NW_015512676.1:0-872 GCF_001515645.1 Sinocyclocheilus grahami | reverse complement strand
TGTGAGAGAGTGTGTGAGTGTGTGTGTGAGAGTGTGTGTGTGTGCTGACAGACGGACGGACAGAAGCAGAGTCGCTCTGTATGGAGTGATTGTCTCCTCACACCGAGCAGCAGCACTGGGAAAGAGGCCCCGTCCGTCAGGGGCCCGTCGTCTCCCAGAGACCCTGTGACTGCGCTCAGGAATGCACAGAGGAGCAGACAGACAGACGGCATCTGCTCTCACAGATCCTCATGTGTGTCTGACGGACGCACTGAGAGAGAGGAGACTGTGTTAGACTGTGACTGTGTTCCGCAGACAGCAGTGCTGAGGTCTGATGGACTCTCGCTCCCTCTAGTGGACAAACACAGTCACTGCTTCAGCTCACCTCAACCTCGACACACCTGAGCTGCCTTTTACATTTAGTGTCAAAATGTTCAAATAATAATAATAATAATAAAAGAGATTCATACTAAAATTATATTAATTTATATTAAAATAATTAATATATGTAATAATGTAGTTCAATAACACTTTTATATGACTTTTTCATTTGTGTGTGATTAAAGTTTTGTACTTTAATCTGTTTCAACTCAAAATATTTCAGAGCTTGGCAAGAAAACTAGAGTGAACTGTACATTCATTATAGCAATTTCCATTACTATTTAAAAATATTTCACTAGATTATTAGATCTTATTAGACTTTAGATTGTATTACTTTCATGACTTTTAAATATTTTACTATTTCCATTACTTTTTCAGATTTTATTATTTACATGCTTTTCCCCCCAGATTTGATTAATTTCCATGACTTTTCCAGATTTTCATGACTTTGATATATTTTAATATTTCCATTACTCTTTCAGATTTTATTAATTTCCATGCTTCCCCCCCCC
>NW_015512675.1:6874-8262 GCF_001515645.1 Sinocyclocheilus grahami | reverse complement strand
AAATAATTGTTGTTCTTTTGACCATTCTGTTTTGAAATTGTTAGAAATTTGAGTGCTGTGTTGACCATTGGGTAACACTGTAGCTGACAGACACTTCATGCCACACAGTTCAAAAACTTGCCAGACCAGCTAATGAGCTGCTCAGACCATCTAGAAACTAGCCACCATGTTCCAAACACTAGTTTTAGCTGCAGAATTACGAGCAAAATTACCATGCATAACCTTATAAAGCAACTTTTATTGATATTAGTCACTGTTCTCACTGAAGCTGAATAATATAACACCATGTGACCCATTTTAGAATGTGAAGCCCTGTTTCAAAGTGGTACTATAAACAAAATAAAAGAGCTAGGTTTTCAACAAAACATCATTCTAATGGCAGCTTCAAGGTAACCGAGATGATGCTGCATGCAGTTAATTTCAATAAAACGTCGAGTGTAGTACATAAAATCCTGTCGATGTGTTTTCACAAGCCTCATTTCAGCCTCGAAATTCTGCAATTGCTTTTGAGATGAGAATAGAGAATGGTGAATATTGAAGATATTAAGCAGTTAGATAACTGCTGTTCTGAACAATTGACCATATATTCCAGTTATGCAGTGGATGGCCTTTGCTGGAAGCCATGGTGGGTTGGTGAATTATTGCCTTTCTGCAGTTTTACTTGATGTAATGTTCCTGTGAAAGCAGATTTTGAAAAATAAACAAAACAATCCTGAGCAGGACGCAAGATTGGAGGAGAACTGTACTGCGGCTGAGCGAGCGCTGGACTGGGGAGGTTTTGACCGTACGTGTTGGAGTGTTTATCTATTGCTTCTGCACGAGGAAGATGAGGCGGTTTCTCTCCCTGCCTCTCTTTGATTAGATGGAGCCCTGAGCTCTTCCTCGCTCCGCTCTCCCAAACGCTGCATATTCCGCAAAGCCATTTTACATTTTTAATGAAATAAAAAACATGTAAAGAGAGCCCTGTTTCTTTCACTTGTCTGCCGCTCACAACTACTTTGCTCACTAATCCGCTGCTGTGGAGCTTTCGAATCATCCCTGTATGTTTTTCCCCGTCTTTCCTTTTGTCTCGCTTTCTTGCTTTCTCGTGTGGAAAATCTTTTTTTCTGTTTGTGGCAAGCTCCTGTTCCTCACAGCCAAAAACTGTTCTTTTTGGAAATGTTTATTTTAAAAAACGATCATTTAAACATGCGAGCTTGTAGTTATGGACAGTTGTGCTGGTTTGAATGTGTGCTGTAAATGTTGTGATGTGTCTGAAGTTGGTACACTAGGACATGTTTTCAAAGAAGTTTTATGTTATTTTCCCCCCAAATGCTGTTTCTGTTCTTAAAGGAATAGTCACCTAAAAATGAACTTTATATATACATACATATAGTGTGTGTGTGTGT
>NW_015512675.1:2450-5456 GCF_001515645.1 Sinocyclocheilus grahami | reverse complement strand
ATACAACTTTGACCCTAATCAAATATTCATTTGTTAAACCTTTATTGTGCTGGTGATACCACTGATAAATGCATATACACATATATATTACATATTAAACAGCTCACCTTACCCGGAGGTCACAAATACAGGATGAGCAACCCTGCATTCTACAGTGTATGTACACACATACGCACTTTGTTTAGTTGGATGGTTTGCATGATGCATTCGATTCTGTGATCTACACGGACATATGTGTCAACACTCAGTGCTGTACTTATCCAGATGTGTTTGCGTGAATGCGGTTGTGAAGTGGCATGGGAATTAGAAATCCCATCTCTTCTTCTCCCGTGTATGATTGGAGAGTATGGTCGTGTGTAAAGAGCTCTCTCTGCCCTGTCCACACAACACTTGGTTGATGTGGAAATGACACGGCTGAGCTCTGTGGTAAGCGCGAACATGCTTATTTAAGAGCTGCATGGAGAATAACAGGGGGATGTTTTTTAGGCAGAAAGGCATCACTTTTACCAGTCAGCATGATAATATCTTACTGAAATAGCCCAACAGGAAGGATAGGGGTGGTTGACACCAGTTGTTTAGCCTACATGTATGTGTGATGGATTAGGAATACGTTCAATTATTTATTTATTTTTATTTTTTGGTCTATGACAAAAATGTCCTTCAAATTTAATCAACCCCTTACAGAAAAACCTTACAGCAATCACATTGTAATCACATGCGAAATATGTGAAACACGTGTGGTTTTGGGTTTTGGAGATATTCCATTAAGTTGTATTCATACATTTTGCTTAATTTAACTATTGACTAAAATTAAGTTTCATTTTACACAACACAATTGACATTTAAACATTTTCTATTACCATTCAAAAGTTTAGGGTCGGTATGTAAGATTTCTTAAATATTTTTGAAAGAATATTGTGGACTATCATTACAATTTAAAATAAAATTTTTCTACTTTAACGTTTTAAATTGTAATTTATTTCTGTGTTGGCAAAGCTTCTGAATTTCCAGCAGCCATTACTCCAGGATTATGCTGATTTGGGGCTCAAAAAATATATTATTATCTGTGTTAAAACAGTTGTGCTGCTTAATATTTTTTTTGTAGAAACTGTGATACACAGTTTTTCTTTCTTTAGGATTGTTTGATTAATAGAAAGTTCAAAAGAACAGCATTTATTTGATAGGTCCTGAAATAAGAACACAACAACGTCTACATTATCGACTAGATTTCTTAATGCTTTAGTTATTTATTGTCTGTGTTGACTTTAATACATAAAAGTCTGAATAGGATGAAGTTAACTTTCAAAAATCAATTTGTTCAAGTCAGTGTTGTAATATATTTTGTATTGTGCATATATCCAATTAATCTCACGTTTAAGATGCATTTGGGTGTATTATTTAACCCGCAGCTCATGCACCTCAAGCAGGTCAATCCCAGACATGATTGACTATGAATGAATTATATGAAACAATTACATTTTACATTGTACATTGTTAAATTGCTGTGCTTTTTTCCATAATTTTCATCTTGTCTTTTTTTATTAAGAAGACAATAACCCATTAGTTTTTGGCTGTTTTTACCTGTAATTTCGTTGAGATTAACACAAAATAAGGCCTATGGTATTTCCAATGCACCTGAGCCATTTCAACCTCCAATGTTTCTCTACAGCTAGGGAATAATCAGGACAAGGTGTCACAGTCACCTAGTATCATCCAGTGTATGTGTGTCTGGGTGTGTTTGTGTGTCTGAGCTGGGGAAATGGAAATAGAAGCACACATACACACATGCAGGCATCATTGCTTGCCCATATCATGACAATGCGAGTGCCAAGGGGCAGGAAAAGCATAATCTAGCCTAGGCTGCTAACAGCCTCTTAAAAAGCCCAGCGACACAATATAATACAGTAACTAGCTGCCTCTATGCACCCACAATGGGGGGCTAAGCCTTGTTTTTCACCTTTTCTCACTCACACACACACATTTTATGGGGCTGAGCTCTCTCTCAATGACAGGCTGTCTCCGCACACCTTGCTGAACTTTCCCACAGGAGAGAAAAACATGTTTTTTACATGACTACAGAAAAGAGCCATTCCGCCCACTGGTTTAATGGAGGAAATACGTGCCTTCATGTAATAACTACTGCTGTACATATAAACCAATATGCCAAGGACTGCTGTCAGCGTAGAATTCCATTATATGAAGTCAAGCTGTTTTTAAATGCTGTTTTATAGTTGAGAACAACCCTCACGTGTACCCGTCTATAAAGGACAAGTACCCATGTTTTTTTTTCCTCAGTCTCAGTGAGCAAAACCCAACTCAGCGTGATTTCGGAGAGCAGGCTAGAAATTATTTTGGAATTACAAATGCAAGAACCAATCACCTCAAAGCACTCACAGTCCCATCTTGCACTTAATTTTTTTTCTCTCTCTGTCTCTCTCACTAACTTAAAAGGTACCACAAAGTACAGTGGCTTACTCTAGAATGTGAAAATATGCTGTTGTAAATTAAAACGTTTTTTTTTTCAGACTGATCTAGCTCTCGATATTACTTTTGTTAGAGTAACCACGGTAGTTTGGTTGATTTAGTCATAATAACCAGAATAGCCAATGAACTACAGGTGAATTCATGTGTAAATGTATAGACCAACTGTATGAGTGTGAGTTTTATTTTTATGGATAACATATTTTAGACATAATGCCATCTATATTTTCTTTGTGCATTGTTGTTGAGAATTTTTGTGCCAGTAAGTGGCGTCAAGTGAATATCGTTATTAGTGTGGCATTAAAACGTTCATTCAACCCATTCGTTCAATACCGCCGATTCATTCAGAAGCCAAACAACTGACTGTCTGTATGAATAATTCATTGAATCATTCACTCAACTGATTTGCTCAAAACATTTATTGATTCAGGAACGAAACAGCACTATTGCTCAGAAATGTGTTTCAATTGAATTTATTTAAACAAAAATAAACAACAACAACAACAAAAAACTTAAAGTAAAAGA
>NW_015512675.1:0-1513 GCF_001515645.1 Sinocyclocheilus grahami | reverse complement strand
TGTGATATGAGGGGATGAAATGATGGTATGTGTTGCTGCTTTCCTCTAGGACCAACCCCTCACCTCTCCATCCACCCGTCTCTCCCTTCTATTTACTCACATTGATTTGCTGTATTTCTATAATTGGTCTCTCGACAAGTAGACAATATGACGAGTGTATTTTCAATGTTTGCTCGCCTCATATTCAAGCATTACAGTCACATTTGTTTGGGTTTTATGTTCGAGGCCATCCGATCGTTACATGCTGGTGTTGCTTTCATTAGGCAAATATCCTTGAGCAGGTATATGTAGGGCAATGAACACTTGGATATGATGAAGATCTATAGCTCATCACTCTGTGTGGTTCTTCCAGAGTTTGGATCGTTGATAAGGAATAATGTGATTGTCATGGCCCGTGCTATCTTTAACAAGGTAGATTTATTGTGCAGGAGGGGAGAAGAGAATTGTGGGTAGCTCCCTTAAGATTTCAAAGTCAATAATGGGAAGGATTTTAGAGTGACTTCAGATCTGTCTTCAGTCTGTTCATGTGTCAACATCTGAATTAGATTTAGTCATACCAGTCATTTTCAATCACTTTGTGATGTGTTTGCAAATGTTTTTCCTCTTCAAGATGCAAATTAACCCCTGGAAGCAATGGGCTGGTGTTACACACAGTTCATGTAAGATTTTAATATTTTTGGAACAGAATTATGTAACTAGGTAGACTGGATTTGATTCTGAAAATATTATGTTGAAACCTTCAAGGTTTTGTTTTTCAGTTGTGTTTGTTGTGCATTTGTTGATTTTATTCTTTTTAATTTCATATAAATGTTCTAATGTGTGCAAAATACCTTCCTAAATTTAGCAAATTTTTTAATTGAATACATTTCTGCATAAAATCATTTGTAGGCAGGCGTTATGCACATGATAAGTGAATGAGACCCAACGAGTGTATATTTGGTGGTTTTTAAATGCATTGTAAGAGGCTTGGCACGTGTGTTAGAATTGTAGGAAAATAACAGTTTCTCAGATATTATACATTATATTCAGTTCAGAGTGTTCTGGAGCTATTAACAAACTTGAATGTACAATTTTTTGTACTACTTTGGAGCTTGCAACAATAATGTGCACATGAACAAGAAATCATAGATGAACTTCTATGGTCTTAAATGGTTTACATTGAGCAGATCAAGGTTAGAACTGAGATTAAGATGAAGTATCTTTAACTTCTCCTCTCACTTCTCTCTTCTCCCAGCTCTTGGCATGCCTGGGAATCTCCTCTCAGCTTCTCCTCTGTGCCTGAAGCCCCCTCTCAATATTAAAGTAAACCCCACTATCTTTTTCTTCAACATCTTGAAACAAAGCAAAATGTAGGTTTTTAGCAATATTCAACGAGACAAAA
The DNA here is from genome assembly GCF_001515645.1 of Sinocyclocheilus grahami. Classification (NCBI taxonomy): domain Eukaryota; kingdom Metazoa; phylum Chordata; class Actinopteri; order Cypriniformes; family Cyprinidae; genus Sinocyclocheilus; species Sinocyclocheilus grahami. The sequence continues at coordinate 132 of NW_015512675.1, read as the reverse complement.
CGGTTATATCCATTGGGAATTTATTGGAACGTGAAACGTGTGAGTTGCATATCAAAATAGATCCAGGTAGTTGAGAGATTTGTGACTCTGAACTTGAATGTGCACTATAAGACCAGGAAAATACTGAAAAAA
>NW_015512674.1:7690-8265 GCF_001515645.1 Sinocyclocheilus grahami | reverse complement strand
TCCTAAATAACAAATAAAGTAATTAAAGGACGAAGCTGTTCACAGCTTGAAATATGACTGTGTATATTGGACCTGTGTGTGGCGGGTGCCTTTCAGGCAGGATGAGATGCTGGAAGTTGATGATACACACAGCTTCAGAGCCCAGCCAGCAGTCAGACACGGCTTGGATGTAATACTGAGAAGGCATGGACTCAAAGATGGGCATAGTGAAGACCACCTGCTGGGGCTCTCCACTCACAACCTGACAGTGCCAGAGGGAATATATGATTAGAAACGCACACTGTAATGCATTTCACATTTCTGGCTCACTGAATGACATTGTGTGATGTGCCATCTTCATTAAAGAACCACATGTACTGTCATTAATCTAATCTCCATGCTTTACAAAATAAAAATTAAAAAATAGGATTTTTCACAAATATTCGGTTATTTTAGTATTATTTATATAGTTATTATAGCATTTATGAATATATTGATAAGCTAATTTTTATATTTTTGGTTTTCATTAACATTTTTGCAATTTTGCTATGTGCTTTTGTCATTTTATTTTCTATCTAGCTGTGTTTTTTTTTTTT
>NW_015512674.1:5595-5985 GCF_001515645.1 Sinocyclocheilus grahami | reverse complement strand
AAAATTTAAGGGGGTCTGAATACTTTCCATACCCACTGTATACCAAAACTTGTACTACATACAATAACAGAACTGTAGATATTACATTTAAAGGTGAAGTGTGTAATTTAATGCTACTTTTCCAGTATCTTCATGCTGTGATCTGGTATTTGGGTTTACTCGTGTCAGGAGATGTATATGCATCTTTACCTGTTTCTTATGCAGAAGGAAGTACTCAGAGTGGTAGATTTGGTCGTTGATCGGATCCTCCACCCATAACCACCAGGGCTCTCCCACTGAGCCATGGACCTGAGCAGGACCAGATGTGAGGTGTCATAAAAGTGATACAATGAAAATACAAAATACAAAAAAAAAAAAAAAACATTTTTTTTTTTTTTCAAACAGATGCCC
>NW_015512674.1:0-1486 GCF_001515645.1 Sinocyclocheilus grahami | reverse complement strand
TTAAGTTTTTGTTAGGATTTTATCTTATAATATTTACTTAGCATTTCAATTTTTTTAATCTTTTTGATAGAGCATATAATTTAGACTTTCTGAACTTTTTAAGTCATAACTATTTCTTTGTATATCAATTTATACTTTCTACTACAGTGCCTTAGCATGTCATAATTGAATCTTAGCTTTTTACCTTTTTATATGACTTGGTGTCTCATAATTAGAATTTTTCCAAAACATGTTTTTTTTCCTAATGTAGAAGAAATGTGCTTCCATGCCTAGCTATGTTCAGAGAAACTCTTGTGTTTTTTGTTTATTGGTTTGCATGCAATCAGAGATTATTTTAAGAGCATTTGGCACATGCATTTTAGAAATACCTTATTCACAGGCATATTAGTCACCTAATTATGATTCATTTATTGCACAACGAAAAAAAATGTCTGTTAATAAGATGTTACTGAAATAAAGTGAGCTGTATTCAGCTGGTTGTGTAACTCAATAACAGCTAGTTAGGCGTGGGCAACCTTATGTAGTATAAAATAGCTTGCCTAATGCGGGAGCGTCATTTTAAACAGATTTATCAAGTATTCTCTTTTTTGGGGGTACAGCTTTTTAAAGGGCACCTTTAAATTTTGTTCATTATCTAGAACACTTTTTATGGAATGACTAATGCCCATTTGCTTTGACTGCTGTGGGTATAAATCAGAGCCAAGCGGCTGTATGTTTGATGGTGGAGTGTGAGTTATGTTCAGATGGCTTTGAGAATCCAACATTACTTTGATCTATAAAGTGCAGGTTTACTCGTAGATCTGACTGCTATGATGGACTGATCTAGTCACTGAATGATTGAGCAGAAATAGACGACTGTTAGCTAAGCAGGAGGACAAACACCTGCTGACCCACATGCTGCTGCTTAACAGGCCTCAAGAGCAACCAAACTCTTTCATCCGACACTCTGGGTGAGTACCAGCCGAACAGTCCCCATGATCCAATTCACAAGACTTCAGTGAAAGCACAGCACACTAAATGCACAGCATTGAACTTCAGATGAGCTTTGTCGACTGACCTTCTGCTAGGATGCACGTGAATCTTTAGGGTTGTGCGTTCATAGGATTAGTTCGGAAAACAAATTACTTTTAGTTTGAATGATTTGTTCCAAAGATTTGATTACTTAATAGTGTTTAGCTATTACCATATATATTAAAAAATAGTGCAAGTCATTCAACTTTTTCATTTGCATTCCAGTGATTTAAAAATGCTTTGCGAATCAGCGGAATCATTATAAAACCATCTCGCACTCTGCAATCACATGCTGTGAATTAAGCCAATGAAAGCTCAGAGCCATTCTGATCTACAGCTGAATGATGGGAAGAGTCTCCCTCTCTGAACAGATGCAAAAACCACTGCAAGAATCATTGTGTGTGTATAGCTAAACATACACATCTAAAATCTCTGAAGGGTGACAGAGAGAGAGAGAGAGAGAGAGAGAGAGAGA
>NW_015512673.1:7266-8271 GCF_001515645.1 Sinocyclocheilus grahami | reverse complement strand
AACAGATGAAGGGAACCATTGCCTAAGTGAGCCTGATCTATGTCCAGTTCAGCTTTACTTTCCCACAGGTTCGCGGTCCGCCGGGTCCGGCTGTCGTAAGTGAAGATGACAATGGATTCTGTGGTTCTGATGAAGGTCCAAGTGAGGGTAAAATTGTGGCAAGGTTGTGTCACCATGCAGGGAACCAGGAGTCCAGAGCCCTCCTCGCCAAATAACTTATCTGAAAGATTCAAATCATTCAAAAGAGATTTTTAAAAATTGTAACAAACACCTTTCTTGACAGTCTGTGTATCAGTAAGTAGTTACCTTGGTGATACAGTGATGCAGTCCACACCTGCATTTCATCAGCTGACACAACAGAGCAGAAGTAAGTATGATCAGAGATGTTGCCTATCACACTGCTACTGCTCTCGATGGTGAATAGGCCCTTTGAGTCTGATGTTTTCCGAGTGAAGTTCTGGAGGCTTCTTGTGTCAGTAGGGGGATCAGTGGCCCACGTGACCTCAGGAGCTGGATAGATGTTCTGGGACAGACAGATGAGCCGTTCCTCAACCATCTCAAGCTTCACAAACTGGATCAGAGCTGAGCGTGACAGAAGATGCACCACATAAAATGATCAAAACGTAAGATTATCTAAATTATCTAAACATAGGTTTATACTAAATGAATACTGTTTTTGTGCATTACCTCTAAATAATTTGTGATTAATATAATTTTTTTTACAATAACAGAGCATATTTTAATATTTCATTATGTATAAAAATATGTATAAAATATTTATATATGCTGTGTTAATGTTATCAGTTTTATATAAAACAATAAACAAACCTGGACAAAATGTGTAACGTAGCTATATATTTTCATGTACTGTATGAAGTCTAATTTTTACAGTATAAAAATATTTTTTAATTTGTATAAAATATTTATCTATGGTTTGTTGTTGTTAACACTTTTTTGTGCTTAAAACCAATAAACAAAGCTGAAGTAAAATGTGTAAAAAAAAAA
>NW_015512673.1:1698-3321 GCF_001515645.1 Sinocyclocheilus grahami | reverse complement strand
TACCCACTGTATATATGAAAAATTATTCTTACTGAACTTTTGAATGGTAGTGTAATTACTAATTAAATTGCTTGTCTGAGGCTTATGGAAAATTAATAATAAATATTTGACAAATAATATATATATTTTTATTTTATATTTCAAAATAAATTAATAAAAGTACCATTAAAAAAACACATTAAACATTTTCTTATGTCATTTTCCAAATTGTTTCTCACAAATAAGAAATAAAGAAGACTGTATAGAAATAAAGTCCCATCAACTGGTCTTCCAACTTATATCTCATACTGGTTTCTCTCTCATATTCTTTTTTCTTCTTTCCATGGCTAACTGTGAGAACCTGAAGGCTGTGTCATAAGTTTATTTCCTGCTTGTGGCTCTTCTGATGTTTTGTCTATGAAAGACAAAAGGAAAACATTCAGTTGCAAGAATTCAAATCTAAATTGACATGGTTTTTAAATAGCAGGGAACTTATGTGTTCTGTTATGTATTAATTATACAAAAATAAAAGATGACTGGACAGTGCCTGGGTTCATGCTTTGCATTTCCGCATCCTCTTGAGTGCTGTCTTGATTTCTTTTTGATTTTACTGCACACATAAACATCATGGGCCATTTATATAGACTTAAATATCTACACTCTGTGTATTTTTAACAATAAACACTATTATGCAGATTAATTATTATACAGTACGTTCTGTTCACTGTATTACCTCTGTATCTTTTTATAATTAAAGTGAGTGCAAGAAGGGCAATTAATCCTGCGATGATACCCAACATCCACAGATTATATTTAAGAAAATCTACAGAGAAAAAGAGAAGAAAAGTGTTCAATCAAGACAGATGTTGCTGTTAAAAAGTAAACTGCCCCAATGTTTAGCAGGAAATTAGTTCTAGCTTTGGTCCAACAGATTAATTAATGTATGGATGAGTTCATGGATCAGTGGATACCTTTTCCCTGTCTGGAGGATGTAATAACAACACGGGTCTGTATTAGATGCCGTGTCTCTGCTTCTAAGAAGGCACATGTGTAGATTCCAGAAAGTTCTAACCCAGGGTTCTCCAGGCTTAGTGAAACATCCCCCTTCAATGCGTTGTCCTCCTCTAGTTCTGCGTGATCCCAGGAGCTGCTGGATTCATGTGTCTGGCTGTCATACGTGAGGATATCTGTGGTTTTGTTTGCTGCCGTAAAAGTCCAGACGAGAGAGAAGGACTGAAAATTCTTTGGAGCTTTACATGGAATAACCAGGTCTTTCCCTTCAAAGCCGGTAATTTCTGTGATGTATATGAGACAACATTGGTATTATCACCTTTATAACACATTATGCACATTATAGTATGATCAAGTTTTACCTTGCAGCTGTAATGAAGCTGTCCATGTCTGTGTGCCATATTTGGAGGTGATGTCACACACATATATATGATCAAGGCTGTTGTTCTGCTGTTTTAGGATGCTCTCCACTTTAAAGAGGCCCTTTCCGCCAGGAGCCATGCGGGTGATGGGCTGCAGAGCAGCAGGACTTAACCAGGGTTCTGTGCTCCACTGCACCACCGGTGCTGGGTAGACATCTTTAGTAGAGCACTGAATCAGCCCAGAGGGATTGATGTCAATGGAGATCGACCG
>NW_015512673.1:0-290 GCF_001515645.1 Sinocyclocheilus grahami | reverse complement strand
AGTATTCACAATTCAGCAGCAACAACAACAATAATAATAATAATATTAATAATAATAATAAAGAATTTAAAGATAAATTCAGTGCGTGAGTGAACTGTGCTAATGAATCAAACGGAATAATTTTAGACCTTTTTGCGCAAACACGTTTGATCGACTCACTCAAAAAGACTCACTTGTCAATTCACGGCACCTACTCTAATAATAGAACGAATCTGAATGAATCTTTTTAGTGAACTGATTCTCAACTTAAAAAATGAGTGGAATGAATCAAAATCTTCATCACTACAGAT
>NW_015512672.1:7678-8272 GCF_001515645.1 Sinocyclocheilus grahami | reverse complement strand
TTTTCTACTACGTGATTCATTTGTAATCATGCCAGCTGTTACTTGTTGTTTGCTAAAGGCTGAAATATACTGTACGACCTTTGCACTGATTTTTAGTCTGGATGTTTCAACTCTTGTTTCTGAAAGTCAGAGACATATTCTGAGTAGTCAGAGATGACAGATTTCACAGACAATTGCATTGTGTATGATGGACAAAGATTATTTTAAAATGTCAGACTATGATTCCATCCAGTTTTACCTCTGTAAATGTGTTGCATGTTTTCGGTGACAAGACATTTGAGAACTTTTGATAATTTGATAATGCATTGTGGAGATATTCACTCCTTATCTGAATCTTTACATACTGTGTAATTGCATAGTGTCAATTTAGACATACTGTATGTGGCCACTAAAGTTGCTGTATAATAAATAATCTTTAAAAAAGATTTAAAGAACTGCAAAATCTGGTCATATGAAAGTGCAGATAATTGCATTTTATCATTTTAACTGCATGCCAGCTGTTATTCTGTGTTTGCTAAGTTACTTTTGCACAGATTTCTGCCCCGGTTTGCAGTCTGAACGGTTCAACTCTTTAAAAAAAACCTACCTATTTAA
>NW_015512672.1:5671-6081 GCF_001515645.1 Sinocyclocheilus grahami | reverse complement strand
ATGTGTAAATATATACATTATATTGCATGTGCTCTAGGTCTGGAGTGATGTAGAATTAGATCCCGTGGACCAAAGGACTCTCAGAAACTCACATTCGGCCAATCTGCTGAGAGATGTAGAATGGAAGACACAAACTAAACAGGGCAAGACGAAGAACAAGAGGCGACAGGAGGAAAACCACAGTGAAGCGAAGGTAAGGTATGTGCTTCACGAGCAGCAAACCATCATTATTTAGATCATTATTAGTCATGGATTCCCAGGAAACTGAATAAATGTACAGCGTGGCTGTAATGTACACTCTAAAAAATAAAAGTTCCACAAAGGGGTCTTTGCAGCGATTCCATAGAAGAACCAATTTTGGTTCCCTAAAGAACCTTTCAGTGAACAGTTCTTAAAAGGACCTTTTTTTT
>NW_015512672.1:3499-4207 GCF_001515645.1 Sinocyclocheilus grahami | reverse complement strand
GAGAAATTCCTCTCCTGAGGCTGAACCAGAGACCCAGAGATCCTCTTCTGTATGTCTGTGTTTCACTGAAGACGCTTGAGAACCACAGTGTTCACATCAGCATTTTAGTTGAGCAAGCAATCGGACCACATTACTTTGCTGCTAACAACGAATCGGAAGAACTAGTTATGATGGCTAACTAGTTATGATGTTATGCTTTCATCTTCACACTTTAGCCACAGGGTGTACTGTAGAAGTAGTTAAAAGAGACACAACCACTGTGCACATTTGCCCTTTAACGAAAAGTGTTCTTACGAATATGCATCACACACATCATAATGAGACTAAAAAACATGCTCAATTCATTTCTCTAAAGGAATGTTCCGGGTTCAATACAAGTTGAGCTCTATTGACTCATTTTTGACTGTTGATTACTATAGAAAATAATCGTGAAAGCAGAAATTGCAGTTATTGCAATGCAAGTAAAACAAGAGTTTTAAAGCAGGCATAAGAATTTTGTTTTTGTTAAGTGCAGTAAAAACTGGATTTATTATTTGAGATGTCCTTTTTTGCTTGTCATGCATTACTATTAGTTCATATAAGTAGATTTTGCTGCATGTAAAGTTATTTTCTAATATCCTTGCATGCATCATGAAAATGTTCCCATGTTTATTGATGTTTTGTGGTCATGACACTGAAATTATTTAATATATCATATAAATTGAACAC
>NW_015512672.1:1446-3222 GCF_001515645.1 Sinocyclocheilus grahami | reverse complement strand
GATGTTGCAACGTTCATCAGTTATGAAACTAATTCAATTCAGCTGTAAAGCAGCTCTACAGAAGACAATAGTATTATTACGCCGCTCAATTTAGTTCCATGTTAATTCAATTCTCCGCTTGGACATCAGGATGTGCAAGTCTTGTTTTGTGGGTGTTTTTATTTTGAAATTTGTGTGCTGCTGTTGTAAGTGCTTTACTGTAACTTTTTATGAGTCAAATGAGTCAAAACTATTTTTTTATGTGTTAATGGACATTACAGGACAAATACTTATGATAGAGCTTAACTTATACTGAAGCTCGAAAATTTCTGTATGCACCTGTATGTTCTCGAATCCTATTTTGTAGTAACCTATGCCAGAACGTTCGAGTGGTTTGTGAGGAAAGATATGTACTTGTTTAAGATACAGTATAAAACAACAAAAAGTGGCCTGAATCTTCATCATGACTTAGATTTACATTTGCATCTATGCTCTTGGCGGATGCATCTACACCACAACAACAAATTGCTCATATATTATGTTTGTTGAAGCCCCGATTTGCCATTTTTTCAAATGCTATTCAATGAAAATCCACATGGAGCGGGCCAAGTGTTGTGTACATTCCCACGCTATCATTATTATTCATATTAATTGTGAGGTTAAAAATGCAGCAGAGCTTTATTGTTTCCTGTACAGTGAAACACTGCATTGCACTGACTGAGATGAGATGAACAGTGAACAAAAATCTCATGATGTTAGCGTGGCTGCTACTGACAGATCTGAATCTCCAGGATTATTCCTCATTCATCTGGATCTTGGAGCATTCGTTTATGCAAACATTAGAGAGACTCAGGTAAGCATAAGTTAAACCTTTATGTAAATTTACGTTATGGAAAACGTGTTTAGTCTCCAGCAACACTGAGGTTAAGAACAACTTTCTGGCACTTTGGCAGGCTTGTGAAAGGCCTATAAGAGAGTGAAACAAAATTAGATTATTTTGATAGGTATTATGTTAATAACCATGCTTATTAACAAAATAGGCTACATTTAAACTTCTCAATAAAGATGGATGATTGGGTCAGGTGTTGCATTGTCTGTCACAATAATTTGAATTCATTAATTGTGATTTGATGACTCGTATAGGTTTTTAGAAACAAAATCACGGTGTATCTTTCTTTTTTTTTAAGCAAAAGTGAAGTTTACTTTATGAAGTAGCTGTTCCAGCTATTATTGCTTCCTAAAAGTTACTGTAAATCGTGTCATGGTATAGTGATAGGCCTGGTATCAAATGAATACACTTTAGTAATACCATGGTAAATTTGTGTTCGCTTATATATGGCTTTCTATTTTATAGTCCTTTCCCAGCGTGCTACTATCACGTTAAACTGTTATTCTTTACGTTTTAGTATCTGGGATGTCAAAGCGAAGTCACCCAAACAGCCTCACTGCTTCTTCTTTCTCCAAATCATCAATAAATCTCAATCCCAGAACAACAGCATTGATTAAACGCCAGTCTTCATTTCCCTGTCACTGTCCAGCCATTTCTTGACGTTTGATCACAGCTGCATAGACAGAGGTTTAGTGAGGGTTAACTAGAGTTAACCACTGACACAGAAATGAACACATGTAATAATCCCGACAGATCTGAGGGAAATGTATACGAATGTGGAAGTGGCAAAAGCTGAGCTCATGAATATTAATTATGCAACTATTATGCAATTATGCAAAAAAAAATTTTTACGTTTCTGAAAATAGGAAACTTTCTACCTCCTTTTTAAAAGTTTTTTTTAAGTTTTT
>NW_015512672.1:0-1111 GCF_001515645.1 Sinocyclocheilus grahami | reverse complement strand
TAGATGCACGTCCAACTCAAGCGTTTTAGGGAAAGTGAACAATGTATAAATAACGTTTTTGTGCCGACTTCAGATCATTTTGAGCAAACGTTCTATTAACGTTACTCAAGGAATGTTTGAGAGAACCTTGCCAGAACGTTCTGAGAATGTTCCCTGTGAGCTGGGAAGAAGCAAAACATAAAGAATGATATTGTCACATGTTTACTATAGCCTGTCTTTGACTGGATCCAGTACTTTTTCCTCCCAGGCAGTGATAGGGACAAAATAATGTCACTGTTGTAGAAATATCTTTGTTTGCTGTGTTGTTTTTAGTAATGTTTTATGCAGTAGATGGCAGCATTTGACCACACTATATAAGCGAGTTCTCTGCAGCTCATGGGTGAATCGGTGCATCACTCTCACATGATTACTGATAAGACACCATTTGTACAAAATAACACACAATGGCGATTACCATCTAATGCTTTTGTTCTGAAAACAAGTTACACTTGTTGTCATCAACTCGAAGGAATTTGCCGGTATTCCTGGCATCCACGTCCACTCCTATAAAAGCAGAGATGGGAAAAACTGACATCAGCTTGTGTTGAGATCATTGTGTCACTATCACTGGCATGTGCTGGATACATCTCACATGACAACATTTAGATTGTTAACACTTCATGGCATGACAGCCTAGTGTTAGACAGTTATTGTTAGTTAGTTAAATAATGAAATGACTTTTTTGAGATTGTTTGTTCTTAGGATTTACATCAGACATTATTGCTGTAGGCCTAATTAATTGCAATGTTATACTGTATAATTCTAGTTTTCCCTCTCATGTCTGCATCAGACCTCCTTCATAACGTTCATTATCATGGCATTTGTACATAAGGACTGTTTGACCATAAGTAGACATGCTCTGTTAGATTAATTTAGCCTAGCTAAGTCATGAACAATCTCTAAAGTATTGAAAGTGCTCTTGGCATCCCAGCAAATGTATTTTTGCTCAGTGTTCCCTGACTAATTACTTTAATCTTAGATTATTGGTGGCGACAGTGTTTCACGGTAAACTATTTGTAGACAGACACATATTTTTGCAAATAAAATGGATTAAAATACTTTCTTATGCCTG
>NW_015512671.1:21699-22195 GCF_001515645.1 Sinocyclocheilus grahami | reverse complement strand
AAACAAAAGAATATCCTGTGGTATTGTGAATAGTGCATCAAATCCCACATGACATTCAGTGGTATGAAACAATAATAAACACAAAAACAATATTCTGTGATATACAGTGTGTCAAATCAGATGGTGTTAAGTAATGTGACAACAACAACAACAAAAAATCATCAAGACACATGCGGTTCCAAAGGTAGTGTATAAAGCCACGGGTTCAAAGTAACCACAAAAAAACGTCTGTAATGGATAATATTAATGTTAAGCATTATTTACAGAATTTACAAATAGATTTTATAAATAATGTAAAATATATTTGTAATTTACACTTTTTATCAAAATTATTAACCATAGCGCTGTAATCTCATGATAAAATATGATCATGTACATGATTAAACACAAATAGTAGCCTATCTTGTAACTGAAAGTGATGCAACAAGTTTTGAATATGCACATGTAACTGAAAATTACATAACTGAATAAATAACTGAAATTACAGTGATATCTT
>NW_015512671.1:7214-8281 GCF_001515645.1 Sinocyclocheilus grahami | reverse complement strand
AGGATCATTTTCACCTTCTGCCCCAGAGGACAGTCTGCAATGGCGAAGCCAAATCCTCCAGGTCCCTTCACGATTGGCACGCTCACCAGCTCCGGCTGCAGCCTCCCCGTCTCGGGCCTGTCATTGGCACCGCTGCTGCTGCCTCCTGGAAGAGCAGCGACCACCGGCCGCCCACTGGCATCTGTGGTTACGTAGTGAAGCTCTTGGGAGGAGCCGTGAAGGGCGTCACCTTTGACCAGCAGTGGCTGGCCATTGATGAGGGGTACGGCAGTTACGATCTCTCCTGTCGGAGGTGGAGGTGGAGGGGGAAGATCCTCGCTGTCCACGTCCACGTCAGGGGGAAGCAAGTATCCACGACAGAGGACCATGTCAACGTACTGATTAATTGGGATGCACTGGAACATGTGGACCACGTCGGCGTGGGTCTTGCCTAAGACAAGTGTGCCGTTGATTTCCACAATTACATCACCTAGGTTGAAAAGAGAGGGAATTTGACAGCATCAGAAAGGAAAAGGACCATTACAAAGTGGATGAACAACTTTTCTAATCCATTTATGTTTTTGAAAGACGCTAGATGAAAGGAATAGTTTAGACAAAATTAAATATTTTTGTCCTTATTTACTCACCCTTACACTATGTAATTTCAATCGTGTATTATTTCTTTGAGAACCTTTGAAGAATTTTGACACAGATCTTTTTTATATACACATTTGATAAGATACAAAAATGACAAAGAAATACCAAGCAGTTTGTGTGACTTGTGTACTATATTCCAAGTGTTTTTGAACTCGATCAGTGAATGAATCATTCCTTTGATTTTTTTTTCTTTTTTTGAATCAGCTGATCCAGTTCATGAATCAGACTGATTGTTCACTCACTCAATCATCCGCAGCAGCTCTCTAGTTAACAACTCAATGGAAAGGAAGATTATTAGTGAATAATGACTTAAATGTCTTTTTTGGGGTTATTATGTGTCTTTAGATGTCTTGCCACTATGGTCACAATGAACTGTTGCTGTATGGAACCAGGTTATTATACTTAACTAAAACTAAAAAACTTTTTTTTTT
>NW_015512671.1:5193-5823 GCF_001515645.1 Sinocyclocheilus grahami | reverse complement strand
TAGATAGATAGATAGATAGATAGATAGATAGTCATAATATCCATGTGTATGTACACAGATTCCATAGATGTTCCATGAAACTATCATTTAATTGTACAGGAATGTTTTCCTATGTGTGACTGACATGTAATTAAAACCGCGAATCATTCCAAACATCTGGCATAGTAAATAAAACCATTAACAACTCTCTCTGACAGCATAGACGAGAACATTTATCGTCAGCGGCTCATCCTCACATATTCGTCTAATACACTGCAATCCTGTGTGTTCCCAAAAGGGCTGAGGGAGTGATAACACTCACGTTCTCAATATTAGACAACCTTCAGAAACCCTCTCTCAGCACTGGGTGTGGAGATTTCCAGCTAATGTTCCACTGCTGTAAGTGAAAGTTTTAGAGGGAACTGTTTGTGTTTTATGCCCATAACTGCTCTGATTCCCTTTTTGTACATCCTGTCAGAAAAGATGAATACCGTGTACCATGGAATACTGTACTCTCAAGAGTTCACAAATCACCAAAGAAGTCTAGAAGACTGTGGGAATCACACTGTTTTAATGAACTATTATATCACCGAACAATAAAAGAAGAATCACACTGAGCTAAAGGAAGCTTGGGGTGTGTGTGTGTGTGTG
>NW_015512671.1:1840-3143 GCF_001515645.1 Sinocyclocheilus grahami | reverse complement strand
ACACACACACACACACACACACACACACACACACACAAACAGAAAAGTACTGTGCACCAGTGAGCATATAGCACAGGACTTCCTTAAAAACAGCAGCTACATTTTGTTAGACATCATGTGTGCTCGTGTGTATATTAAGAGTGAAAAGGCAAGAGGAAGTGAATGCATTCAGATGAGGTTATGCAATCATGCCCTCTGCGGCGTGTGAAAGTGGAAGGGTACACACATCTGATTGAATGCAACTGAACTTCTATTTGCATATGCATGTAGCTGTCATACATGTTTATGGCTTCTTATATAAATGTGTAATGCAAAGATTCACCTCCATCCTCACACTTTTCAGGGGGCTTGGCTTTTTTGACCAGCCGAGGGTCCAACCACGTAGTTGATTTTGTGTTGTGGCTATAAAACAAAAAAGAAAATGCATTAGATATTAGAGCTGTATTTAGACCAGTATTTCACAAGTGATTTTGGGCTACATACCAGCATTTTGATACTGTTTTGTTCTTCTTTCATTAAAATAAACTAGACCGCTACTTTCATCTAATGAACTGATTGATCGCAAGCAGTTGGACTGAACATGTTCATTCATTATTATGAATTGATTCATTAGTTGATTAATTCATTGTTATTACTTTTTGTCAATTTTTGTATTTTTTATTATTATTTAGGTCTATTTTTGACATTGCATTGACCTCAGTTTGAGACCCGCTGATTTAGACTAATGCAAAGTTATTATAAAGCCTTGGCAGGTCAAAGAGGGTGAGGTTTTCAATGGCCTGTAGTTATGAGTCTTATAAACTGAACTGGAACATTTTTGGACCCACTAAAATATTTATGATTGTGACCCCAAATGCACACACACACACAAACAGAACTTTGACTCTGTTCTTTAAAGAGCATCTAGGCCACACTGCGAGCTATATTTACTCTTTCATTCTGACAGCTCTGCTCTTGACTTTTAAAAGCAACACTACTTTTTCAGAGTGAGAAAAACATCAGATATCAGCAAGATGGGGAGAGAAAGTGATAAAGCATGCCATTTGTGAAAATAGAAATTGGAATACTATGTTGATGGGAGTTTGAGATTTGACCTGAATAGAATCAGACAGCAGCTCTATGGAGGGGAAAATGTGCTGCCTGCTAACAAATATTGCTGCCTATAAAAGGAAATATTGGAGAACAAATTTAAAGCCAGTAAATAAAAACGTTGTATAAATAGACAATTTGCATATACTGTAATGTCTTTGCATATAACAACCGCGTCAAAATATTACTTTAAGAACCTCCAGCAATAAAAAAT
>NW_015512671.1:387-823 GCF_001515645.1 Sinocyclocheilus grahami | reverse complement strand
TTTTTTTTTTTTGCATCATAATACTCTATAGCATACACTGCATAATATATAAACGTGAACCTCTTGCTACTACTATATAGCAAATCTCAGTTTGATTGTTATATTGTCAAAAATCGTTGGAAAACTATTTTATTCGGTCAGCGATATATCAAACATTGGATATATAGTACATCCTATCTACTTATGTAAAGCAAAATATACTAGGCCTATGTAATAATTTATATCATCACAAAATGTAAACGTATCACACAGCTCTATATATAAAGGTGGATATGTATTATATAAATCTTTAATCGCATAAATGCAATACACTATAACAAATCTCAACAGCCTGATTTTTTCTATTTTGTCGCAAAATGTAAATATTATCGCCTGGCCCTTTACATAAAGTTGTATGTATGTATGTATGTATGTATGTATGTATGTATATATGTAT
>NW_015512671.1:0-377 GCF_001515645.1 Sinocyclocheilus grahami | reverse complement strand
TATGAGTACAGCAGCAGCCCTCATGCAGTTAAGTGAAGTCTAAATCTCTCCTCTGACAGCCACACACACTTACTCTATGAAGTAGACCATGCCTGTCTCTGTGTAGGCCATTTCCCAGTTGTACGGCAGGGGCTCCAGGCTTTCGTCTCTGGCTAAAGAGCTCCAGGTGCGGACTTCCAGAGTCCCACTGCCACCTGCACTGCCTCCACCACTGGACTGAGTGTAGCTGGGCACAGCTTTCCTCCACTCCTCTGTCCTCTCTGCAGAAGGAAAGAAGATAAAACAATGCAAAACTAACGCAGGAGAAGGATTTGCATGTCAAAGTAGGATGGTGTGCAAACAAGATCTTTTCCTGTTTCAGGTTCATTACAGAAAAA
>NW_015512670.1:0-8272 GCF_001515645.1 Sinocyclocheilus grahami | reverse complement strand
AAGAGTGGGCCAAAATTCCTCCACAGTGACGTGAAAGACTCATTGTCAGTTATCGCATGCGCTTGATTGCAGTTGTTGCTGCAAAGGGTGGCACAACCAGTTATTAAATTTAGGGGGCAATTACTTTTTCACGTAGTGCCAGGCAGGTTTGGACCGCTTTTTCCCTTAATAAATGAAATCATTATTTCAAAACTGCATTTTGTATTTACTCGGGTTATCTTTGTGTAATATTAAAATTAGTTTGATCAGAATCATTCAAGGGTGACAAATATGTAAAAAATTACAAATACAGGAAGGGGCCAAAACCTTTTTCACAGCACTATATATATGTATATATGTTACAAAAGATTTTTACTTCATATAAATGGTTTTCTTCTAAACTTTAATTCCACAAAAAAAAATTTTTTAATAAAACATTGCCATCACTGGAATAAATTGCATTAATATATTCAGTTGCAAAACAGTTATTTTAAATTGTAATATTTCACAATATTACTATATTTACTGCATGTTGATTAAATTAATTAATAAGCATAAGAGACTTACTTCAAAAATCTTAATTATTCCAAAATTTTGACTCCCAGTGTATAGTTGTTTATGAGATTAGCAATTGAGCAATTATTGTACAACTGATATCAGTGAACCAAACTGAAGGAATTTAATTATATCTCCTTTTACCCTTTTGAAAAACAACAATTAATGCAATTTAATATGCATCAGTTTCAAACATCCCTCCCACAGTCTTCGTATATAGGAGAGACAATGACACCTCATTTGTGTTGGAGAAGCAATGTTGCAGTGATCTGTCAGTTTATATGTATATAAAAGAGCTTTGTTTTTCATGTTACTCTGATAATTGCAGAGTAACATGAAAAATGCTGTAAAATGCTGTCTAAACTGACAGATGATCTGACAGATAAATTGGCAATATAGCCCAGCCTCCCTTATTTATTTACAAGGACCTATAAAAAGAGGATTTCACCCCAGTCAGACTCTGGTGAAGACAGATAAAGGAAAGGCCCATAGGTAGCAAAATAGTCTTCACTCAATGCATTCATACAATCATAGCCCAATGTGGTTCATACAAAATAACTAATCAAGCAATAAATATAAGCATCACATGCACGATGTTAAAGCAGGGCTGAACTCACCCTGAAGATGTCCTCGATCATCTCCAAACTAGATGAGATGTAGGGCAAAGGCATGACAAAATGACTCTCAAAGGTAAATCTGACCAAAAAACTTAAGAGCTGGAACATGCCCTAACATGACCAACATGGCCAAGACCACTAGGAAAGCATCACACCACCAGAGGGAGACAGAAAAGTGATGTGGAGATGTGTGTGGGGGGCACAGGGGGTCTTGAACATAGATTGGTCAAATGTAATATTAAGCTCCTCAGCCAACTCAAAAAGTCTATATCCATAATTGCTTGGTATAGTGAAAAGTGTTTACAGTTTTGTCACGGAATAGTCGTGGAATTCATTATTGGAAGTTTATTGAGCAAACTGAACGTTTTTAAATCATTATAAACTTTACATTTTTAACTTTCAGTTTTTTTTTCATTTCTTGTACACAATGTGTACTCCAAATGGAGAGTGGTTTTAGTGGGGGGGAAATGTAAACAATCAAACTAATGTTTCTGTTAAATATTACAGTAATGTAATTACAAGTAGATACGCACATTGTCTGTAATTGGTCAGGTATATGAGTCTGAACAGTGGTGGAAACGACCAAGATGCACAATTCACGTGTGAAATTGCACATATTTCTGGATTCTTCTATAATCTAACATCTTCATTTCTCTTGTAATATCCATTTCTTTTTCATATGTGCTCCATTTGTCTTCTCCATACATTTTATCCACGTGTTTCTCCTTTCTCCTCCCCTCTCACCACTCCTTTTTCTTGCAATCCCTTTACACTTTTCTACTCTTTGACTGTGACTTAGTGTTAGTGTTCATTAGTGTTCATTTTTACATACATTACAAACTAATGAGCAAACAATGAATAATAGAATTTTGATAAATTTTCAAAGAATAAGTGCCGTGAAATAATGTTCTTAGCTCACTGTTAATGCAGTAACTAAGGTTAACAAATAAAACATTACAAGTGTTTTTTTCGCCTTTCTCCCTCACTGCTTCACGTTTCTGTCTGAATCTGATTCTCTGTGGCTTTGATGGTGGTAGTATACGACTTTGTCTTGCAAGAAATCAATTTGAAATCTGTGTATCACGTCATGGTAAACAGAAGCCAAATTCTCCACTGCACACAATCACTTCAAGGTTAGGCCTGTCTTGTTCCATTGCATTTCTTAAACATGTAAGCAGTCGACAGCACTAAAAGAAGGTTCACATCTGCAACTACTATTGGTACTCTCAGTGCTACTTGAAATGCTACATTCAGTATAGGGAACATGTCAGTATTTAGCAGCTTGACTATGTCATGAATTACTTCCTTCTCCTTCCTTCTTTTCAAGAGATCTTTGTCACCATGAGCTTCTCTGCCTGCAACTCCATTTAATACCTCAACAGAAATTATAGAAGAATCCTGAGACATTCATCATCAGGAAAGGTGTCTGTTGCTAGATGGCAGGCTTGAGTGCCCTTAATAATATCAGCTCTTACTCCTTAGAAATGATTGTCCATCTCTTGCATCATTCAGTCAAACAAGAGCAGTAAGCCTATAGGCTATACATCTGAGGTCATCTGAGGAACTAATTTCTGAGGCTGTCCTACAATGTAGAACAGAAACACAAGAAATGCAAGAGGCTAGATAATTGTGTGGAGGAGACAGCATTTAGGACCTACATTCCTCTCCACCACATAATCATCCAGCTTCTTCTGTTTCCATCTTAAACCTACAGAAGGTTCTGGAATGTTATTCGCCTCACACAAGGCTCTGCAGCTCTCTGTTGTTGAGCTGTAGCCTGTTGTTTTGTGCCGAACTGCTTGTCCCAGGTCTGCAGTAACCCTCTGCATGTAATCATGGAGGCCTTCAGTGATGGAAAGAAGTTAACAAAACATCAGCAGCATGTAGACAGTGTTAAACTTGAGTCTTGACCAGAGGCCTATATCCACTGGTGTTGAAATTTTGTCAAGACACTGCAGAATAGCATAGAAGCTGTCAGTTACAGCAATGACTTCACCTGACATACTCAACATATTGTTGACAGCTGCACCAGCTAAACTGATAGTAGTCCAAGATTATTTCGAACATAACCTTTGGAGATTAACTAGATATGAAAAATGAATAAATACTCACCAGTAAATATATATATATTATTATTTCTTTTAATATTTATTTCAGTTATTGCCTAATTTTCCATAAATTTGCCCGTAGGTTTGACATGTGCCTGTTCCATGCCTCATCTGCCATCACAGCATGCATACTTAAAATTATTCCTTTTATGTTTTTGTGATCTCTTCTGAAATGCATGCAATAATTTCATTTTGCTCTGAGTGAGACGGGTAGCATAGGATGGTGCAGCGTACAGCTAACACTGTGATAAGCTCTTTCAGCATATCATGAACGCCTTATAAATGCTACTTTGTTCATGCTCTCTGAATAATTCTCAAGCCCTCTTCCAGTAGGAGCAACCTGCACTGTACTATCATGTATGTCTCTCATCTTACCAAATCTGCTCAAAGACTGAAGACCAATATTGATCTGAACAAGCATCTATAAACCTAAATAAATATTTAAAATTGTGTTTGCTTTTTAACAAATAATATCCTCATAATGCATCCTAAAACGGAAAGGCTGTATTTTAAATTTATAATTTCATTTAAAATCTAATATGTGAAGGACAGAGCCAAAATAACCAAAAAATTGCATGCAATTAAAAGTTCATAAACATTTACAAAAATAAAAAATAAACGTCCACAAAAATACCACTACACTGACTAGATTCATGAGAGATCAGTTAATGCGTTAAAATGTGAAAAAGGCCGTAATTTCTTTAATTAATTACTACACTAAAAAAATCTCAAATCAGTTGTTTGATGATTTAAATGTGTCTTATTATTGCCTTCCGTAAGCTGCCTGCGGAGGCAGCATTTTTTTAGCTTTCAGACGCAGCGGTGTTTGGAAATAACGTTACTTCCGCATTATCCGATTCCAGTGGAAATCTATTGGACTGTCGCAACTCTGTGTTTTAACTGCTTGGGCTGGTGCTCTTTCTGTCAAAGTGTGTATGATCTAATAGTACAGACTTATTACAGAGACTTTTACCTGTGTGTGTGGCATTCAGTCCGTGTTCACAAAATGCAACAGATTAAATTATTTTAAATTCATGCATTCCCGCAAGTTAACTGTTATTCCCTCATTGTTCTTTCTCAAGTTCGCAGTCCATACTGATACAGAATAACAAAAATAGTTATTTTGTTTTGTGCATGTCATATTGTTGAAAAGTAGGCTACAACTAGGCTAGTTCTCTGTAGAACTGATATCACTAACAACTTATATATGTGACATCTGTGCCATAAAGATCATGTTACAAACAAACTTTGCACTTTGAACTGTCTTGCTGTTGGCTACTCACTGCATTTTGAATAATCACAAAATGTCATGTTGCAAATACAATGCTAATAATTTGGTCAAAGAGTAACATGCCAAGATAAAGATATCAGCACTGAAAAAGCAGAAGCACATTATATGCAAGTAATCTACAATTTAAGGGTTAAAATAGCCTATAACTTTTGAAAGGATGTTTATTAATGTGAGATTTGCATTATTTGAGCGGTCTGCAATTTCAGATCATGTTCAGCAAGTTTCAAGAATTATTTTTTTTTTCTTTGCAATAATTTAGTAGCTCTAATGTGACACTGGTAGGTAGTGGTAATGGACTTTATGAGGATGTTCTTTATAAGTAAATTTAAACAAATACAATAAAATCTTACAAAAATCACGACAATATTTTCAGAGCTGACTGGGTCAGATCAATCTCCAAATAGGAAGTCTTGACCAAATGGAAAAGTACCAAAACTCTGTCATGATGATTTGGTGGCGAATTTGTATGAACTCCTCTTACAATACCCTGAAGGTTAGTTTGGACCCAATGGTGATGTTTTACATAAAAATTGAGTTAGCCTGAGGGAAAATTGTATTCAAATTATTTGTCAATTTTTTCAAAAATCATTTTGTAAGTCACAATTTAGAGAATGTCAAAAGTAATAGAGGGAGTGAAAATGGCAGTTATCCATTGAGGTAACAAAAATAATTTTTGCTTTTACTATTAGCTTTATTTTTTTAATTATTTTTTTGCATTTGCATTGGTAAAAACCTAAAGTGTTGTCCTGAGATTTTTGGTTCCACTCAGCTGGACATCATGAATATTCTTGAGTCGCTCACCTTGTGGGTGTAAACTTGAGATGACACAAATAAATGGAACTGAAAATATTACGGCATGTTCTCCAAATCCCAACTTGTTTAATAGGTTATTTAAAAAGTATCAATTGTATGGACAGTCTGTTTCTTAACCTCATTGACTATACAGTATTGCACAGTGTTGACAACATATAATAATAACATCCAATTTTAAGTTATCCAATTATTTTGTCACTTACAGGCAAGATGACACCATTTTCTAAAAACACGCTTTCTGGCCCACTCTGGATAACAGTTGTAATCTGTTTTGGTTCTCTCTGTGATGGTGGCAAAATCTCGGTGGTACCTTTGGAGGGAAGTCACTGGGTGAACATGGAAGTCCTTATCAAGGCTTTACATGGTCAAGGGCACAACGTTGATGTAATACGCACATACAACAGCTGGTTCGTAAAGGAGAACTCAACTTATTACAGCTCTATAACCATACATAACACCAAAGGAATGGATGAAGAATTTGTAGAAGACATGCTCAACAAAGTAATATACTATGAAAGAGGAAAGAACAATTGGCTAAGCGCTGTATGGCTGCATTTGGATGTGATTCATGTCATTTATAAAACCCATGAAATGATATGTCAGCTTATAATAAACATATTTGAAAGTGAGGAAATTCTGACAACACTGAAAGAAAAACAGTACGATCTGGTGCTCACTGATCCGGTGTGGGGTGCAGGAATTCTCTTGGCTCATAAACTCAAGATACACATGGTATATAATCTGAAACGGAGTGCTACTGGAGAAGGACACTTTGACATCGCTCCTTCACCACTGTCCTACATCCCTATCACAGGATCTTGAAACACAGACAAAATGAATTTTTTTCAAAGAGTAAAAAAATTTTATTTCTGTTTTCTAGTGCACATTCTGTACACCCATTTTAACGTGCCACAGTACCAAGCACTTTGTGACATACTTCTATCCACCTTTGCATTTTCATGAACTTCTCCAGAGGGCTGACATATGGCTCATGAGGGTTGATTTTGTTTTTGAATTTCCACGTCCAACAATGCCAAATATCATCTACATTAGTGGCTTCCAGTACAAACCAGCGAAGGACCTTCCACATGACCTAGAAGTATTAATGCAAAGTTCTGGAGAGCATGGAGTCATTATCATGTCTTTAGGATCATTTATCAGTGTCTTACCAGATGAGATAACAGCGGAAATAGCGGCTGCTTTTGCTCAGCTCCCTCAAAAGGTTCTTTGGAGAGACACTGGAAAAAGACCATCTGCTTTGGGCAACAACACATTCCTGGTTGACTGGATGCCACAGAACGATCTTCTAGGGCATCCAAAGACTAAAGTTTTTGTAATCATTGATCCATCCTACAGACTGAATATGCAGAGACGGTCTCATTTGCACAGAGATACACCAGTTAAAACTTTGGACAGTGCGCTCTTCTGGATTGAGTTTGTAATGAGACACAAAGGTGCTGCTCACCTTCATTCAGAATCCTACAAACTGCCTTGGTACTCCTATTACTCAGTAGATGTCGCAGTTACATTGTTCGCAGTTGTTTTGATATTCACGCTCTCTGTATTTTTAACAGTTAGATATCTGTGTGTCAAGTGCTGCAACAAAAAAAGGAAAACTGAGTGACACATTTTTATATGAAGTAGATCACTTGCATAAATTTTTTTTTTATTGTTTTTATTCTGTTAAATGTGTAATGGGAAGGAAATATTAAATATATGCATATTTTAAAATGCTTGTTTTTCATTGAAATTGCATTCGAATTTCTCATTACAAAAGTTGCCATACATTTAATGGAGTAATAAATATTGAATTCCTCCACTGTCTATGCATATTTTTCCCGAAAGGCTTTATACATGTCCGGAGAAAAAAGTATTTTTCACCTGTTTTCTGTTTAGCTCTATTATGTTGCACCATCCCCATCCCCACCACCTTGAAGAATGGTTTTTATCTTTCTTGACGTTACAAGGAAATCAAACTTCTGGATGAGTCTTTGGATGAAATCATCGAAAATCTTTTAGAAACTCTTTTTGGGGGTGTAAATTACAAGCGTTGCATGTGAAGACAATCGAGCAATACATGCAGTAATAGAAACCATGTTATTTTGTTATTTTTTTCAGTTATGTTTGCATCAATATGCTATTATAACCCTGATCATAGCTATTGTTGTTTTAGGAACACATAAAACACCAGGATAGTGGCAACAGCATTTTTTTTTATTCGTGACTCCTTCTCAGCAAAACACATCCAGCCTGGAGCACCCTCTAGAAGTGAACAGGTAATATTGAAATAACCCAAAGACATTGCCGTTTCGTTGGGTTCTCTTTATCGTATTTTATAGGCCTATATAGAATGTAGATAAAATAATGGAGAAATACATAGTTCACAAACGTCATTCACTGAACATTTTAAACATCACTACCATTATACAATTTTGTCTGTCTTTAATAATGTGAAAAAAGCTGTAGGCTGCTGTAGAAAGTAAAGGTGTGTATAATCTAATCATTTATTACTGAGATGTTTGCCTTTGCATGCAGCATGTTCACAATATTCAACAGACTGAACTCCTTTTGAGTTTATGTATTGCATATGTGATCTCATTCCCTCATTGCTTTCTCTCAAGGTCACAGTCCAGATACTGATAACAAACAGTTAAATGGGCGCAGAGCCAAATTACTCTTTAATCAGTAGTTATGTTGTTTTATAGTAAACTAGTGTGCATAGATATAGTCACAGTCTTGAAATAGTAGAAATTATTCTCTGTAGACTAAGTATCACAAGCAAATTTACAGGTGAGTAAAAGTGTGCATTTTAAAAACATCTGTTCTGCCATATAGTCAATATACAAATGAACTTTGCACTTTGAACTTTATTGCTGTAGGCTGCTCTTTGCATTTCATTAGGGACCCTT
>NW_015512669.1:4043-8282 GCF_001515645.1 Sinocyclocheilus grahami | reverse complement strand
GGATTTCCAACTCTCATTCCTTCTCTCTCTCTCTCTCTCTCTCTCAGCATCTTTCCTCAGACTTGGCTTCCACCCTTCCTGGCAAACATGGGCCTTTTCCAGTTACCTATTCCCTAGATTTGGCTGCAACAGAAATCAGCCTTACAAATCAAAGCCACTCACATTTGAATGTGATGTGTGGTCATGCGCGACATCTACACGCGCAATGATTGTGTCCTTGTGTTGTAGGGGCAATGAGAGACACCAGTTACAGACCAATTCTCTCAGCACTGCCTCTGCACTCGTAAATAACGGTAATTCTAAAAATGCCTAATTAAAATACATAAATCCTGTTTACAGTTTTCAGCCACAAGAAACATTACACTGGGACTGAAATAACACACTCTTTAGTTTCCCTGGGAAATTCATAAAGTTATTGTTGCACTTGTGCTGAATTGTAGGCCTATGTCTTGAATTAGGGGCCCCTAGGGGTGATTTATTGATTTAATTAAGCTGATATGGCAAAGGTGGCTGACATTGACTTAGCTCCAGTGCCAGGCTATGAAACCTACTTAAATCAATCCAACACCTCTTAAATCCCTGGTGCATGAGCATCATTGCCAGTTAAACAGAAGCTCTGATGTCAGTTAGTTAATGTAATAAAAAATGACTGGAGGCACATTTTGTTTGCCATGGGTGTAACCAGGTAAGTAGGTTAATGCTACGCATCCAAAATGCTCTCAAGCACCCACAGCTGGCCCTTTTCAGAAGAGTACCTTGCATTTTCAACTGGCCTTGCATTTTCACACAACCTTAAAAACCCATTTGTATACAGTCTGCTGCACTAAATGGATAAGTCTCGTTTTTTTATGTGCAACTTTTTATTGTTTTTCTAAATATGCAACAGAGCGTAGACTGATATTAGACGTTTTAAGTGAGGTTTTTTAGGTGATGTGACATGTCGCCAAGTATTGTGACTGAGAGTGCTGACAATCAAACATGCAACCTTCAGGGTAAACTCTCTAACCATTAGGCCACAACTGCCCCGTATTTTACAATTGCACTCCATCTCACTGCTTTTTCAGTATCTCGAGCAGCATGAATGTCACATTTTTTTAAATGTGAAGGTAAATGTTAAAATTGCATTTAGACTTTTAAAATAAATTTTAAAGACTTTTTCATTTGTGATTTTCCCTGTTCTGCACTCTTTTTAAAATTCTGGTTTGATGAAAGATGTCCAGTTTTCAGTATCTCGGCCATGAGCATCATATTTTTAAAATGTGAAGTTAACAGTTAAATTGCATTTAAACTTTTTAAACAACTTTTAAAGACTGTTTTCTTTGTTTTTACCCCCCGTTCTGCCCTTTTTGTGTTAGTTTGATGAAAGATGTCCAATTTCCTCTGCCTCCCGTGACTCACCATCAGATTGTGGAATGAAATTGCACGAATAAATACAAGTGAATGATGTTTTAGTTTGTTAGTAGTTCCACAGTGGTCATTTCTTTGATTTCAGTTATTTTTACGTCATTAGGCATGCAAAATGTGATTAATAGCCTACAACAGGAGCTGTAACCCAGGAACTGATGAGCCATTGTGTGCAAATCAGAAACTTTACACCCACACACAGAACCACACAAACACGTTTGCTAAGGCAGTTTTAACAATGCGGAGAGAGGTATGATGATTTCTCTCTTTCCCTTCATATGCTGTTTGCCCCTCCATCAACCACTTCTTTCTCCTCTTACACTAAAGTCAATGAACAGTAGCTCTTGATTGATTGATATTAAATTGAGCTTCCTTTTGAATTTCCAGAGTTCATGCAGTGTGTTTCGTGCCATTAGCAACATTCAAAAAGATGAATAGAGTGCATTACAAAATATCTAACATTCATTTATTATTTCTGTAGTGAAATAGCTGCAGCTTTGCACACTACATTATTGTGGCTTGGAATGTGGGCTTCAGGACTAATGGTTTTTCTTAAATATCTTTCAAGCATTTTTTTCATAGCATCCGTATTAGATGATACATCGGACTTATTGTTTTTAATCTTTTAACAGTTTTGAAAACACTCTCAAACAAAAAGTGCATGGCAATGTGAAAACATCATGCAATCTTTTAATTTTTAAGGAGTGGAAATAGCTTCTGACCAAAATTGTTAAAGAGCTCACTAGAATAATAATTTCAGAGTAAAGTGGTGTAGCTTGAACCCAAAATAGAGCTCATCAGCGAGTGCTAAACACTGAATGTGACAGGACAAGACCCCAGTCCATCTTAGCACTTAGAGAACCCTCTTAAGAGTCCATTTAGCCCATAATTTCCCCATGTATATGTAAAGGCTCTCATGTTATGGGTGAAAAAGCAGAAAAGCTCATATAATTGCAAGCAATGCATTTTTGGATGGATTTGTATAATATGAGATAAAGATAAATCTTGGGAAATGTACTTTTAAAGTGAAGTATATCATTTTTCTAATGCTAAAATGACAAAGACAGGGTGGAATAAGTGGTATTTGGAAAACAATCACCGTCCATCAGAGGAAGCAATCCTCCTGAAAAACTACTACAGTGATACTATTAATTGTTGTTAATATTCTTTGGAAATATCAGGAAGAGAACATCTGTGTTTGGGAGTATAATTACAAAAAATAAAACAAAACAAAAAAACAATATGATAATAAATCCTATTTTGGATCAGTAGTGATTTACATAGCTTTCACAGAAAATGATCTCACAGACCACTTGATGAACCAGAAACCAGTTGGGAAACAATCATAAGTTTTACATTTCCATTTGGTGCTGCTAGCAAATAAATCACACGCCTTTAAAATAAAGATATGAAAATATAAATTAACAAATGTGAAATGTGACATGCTGCTTAAAAGACATCCCAGTATTTTTTCTTGAGATTTACACTTTGCTGCCAAAGCAGCTGCGGGAGAAAAATGAACCTCAAATAACCTTTCTATTTTGCAAAACAGTAAAATGAACTAAGAGTCTGAGACACAGACGTTAATCTTATGACTCTCAGCTGCAATGGTGCATATGCTCTATAAAACTGAATCGTGATAAAAGCAGAGATGGACTGTTGAGCTCACAGCAAGGAAGAAAACACAAAAGTACATTTATGTGATTCCATATCAAGGGTGAGGGAGGTGATAAACAAACTTTGAGGTTTTTGCTGAATGGCAGTGCATATCGTCCTCCCTGAGTTGGCGCTTAGGTATAAGCAGTCAGCACTTCAGTTGGTCACATTCTGCTGCATACGCACACTCAAAAACCCTCCTCCTCTTCAGTTCTCTCCCTCTGAGACCGAGAAGAAAAGGCCTGGCCACTGAAGGGGAGGGGCTAGATTGTATGGTGGAGGAAGAGAGAGAGAGAGAAATACAGAGATCAAGACACACTGGTGACACTAATGATAATGCATTTGATTGATGCTAGGACAAAAGAACATTACGATCTTCATTTTGTTTTATAGTGACCCAAAAAACTATTGGTTGCAGTAGTCAGTCTGTGGGTGTTAATAGATACTACAGATTTAAAACATTTGATACTCATTAGCATAAGCCACTTTTCCATCATTGTGCCAAACAGCACAGTTATGGTTTCTTTTTCCAATGTGGTGCTGCAAATTCAAAATAGAGGACCATTCGCACGGAATGCATTTTGTGTTTAAAAATGTTGCAATTGTGTTTAAAAAATCAGAAAGTCTCAAGGCACGTTTTTTAGTTTTTGAACTTGAGTTTTAACTTGAGTGCCTCATTTTTAAAACACTGTGTCATGTGCAAGACGCTGCAAAACACATGAGAGTGCAACAGTCAAAGCTAGTACATCTAGTGCATGTTTAAAAAAACAATGGAAAAGCATTACAGTGGAATGCTTTAGAGTGGAGACACAAGGCAGTGGGAAGTTGAGTTAGGGTTAGGGTTAGACACTAACCCTGCTTTTAACTTGACAAGTGTGTTTTAGAATGCTGTAACGTGCAAAACACTGCAAAAGTCATGACTTATGAAGCCATTGATCAAATAGTTCATCTAATACGTGTTTACATAGAAAAACAATGGAAAAGCAGTGCAGCGGAGTGCAAAACACGTTCTGTGTAAATGACCCATAAGGAGTGATTCACATCGAACAAGCACTATATGGCAGCAATCAGTTAGTCCAGTATTTAAGACACTGAAATGATATGGTCAGTGATGCAAAAGAGAAAGCAAAAACCTCGACACTGAAAAATCCACTAAACAGTTTTGTCCCATGTATTTTA
>NW_015512669.1:2545-2894 GCF_001515645.1 Sinocyclocheilus grahami | reverse complement strand
GATCACAAGATGCTAGGCAAAAGTTTTGTGTTGTTTACAGAAAGGTACGTTCTCATCTTTTTTTCTGTTTGGGGGGTTGTTGGGGGTTGTGTAACCTGTTCCAAATGCCACATGACCTTTCTACATTTTATTTTTCTACTTATATCTGTAATTGCACGCCGTTCTCACTCACTATCTTTCTTTTATTCCTTGTGGAGTCTAAGATTATAAGAAGCACACAGATGGAAGAAGTCCTCAATGGGCTCAGCTTCTTTTCATCTGAGGACTTTATCAATAAGCACTATGGAAGCATATAGGTAGCGACATTCAATTTAAAATGCAATATGCAAAATGGCAACGCAATATTCAA
>NW_015512669.1:0-1081 GCF_001515645.1 Sinocyclocheilus grahami | reverse complement strand
GAAATTAGCTGGTTTTTAAACATTTAAGGAGCCAAGCTGCTGTGCGAAGACTATAAATGGACATTACAAGCATTACAATAAATATATTTTATACCTAAACTAATTACTCAACCATTTCCTGCATCCTGCTGTACTTCCCTGAATAAGTCTTTAAAGGAGTTGTAGGCTATTCTAAGTCGTTCTGAGTAATAAATTGAAAAGGCTCCCACCTGTATATGGCTAAACAAAATAACATGGAGGTTCTGTTATAAATGTGTCTATTAGAAACATTAATTTAAATGAGTTAATTATAAAACATTTTTTTTTATTAATCAAGACTTCCTGAGTTTTTGAAGGGTTACTAAAGGTCATTTAATGACTTTTAATGATTTTCAATGCCCTGCATAAACCCTGTCTTTTGTTTTGTGCGTGTATGTTATTTCTTTTAGTCTCTTTTCTGTTCTCGCTCTCATGCTCTTAGGTACCGCCTTCCTTGGATTCTATTGGCTATCTGTGCTGTCATTCATCATTAGTTATTTGACGACGCATTCCCTTTGCCAATGGCGTTCTTGTCCGAGAGGTTCAAAAGGAGAACGTCAGCGGGAAGATGGGGGTGATGTTTTGTATTGTGACTGTTGTGTGCTCTCTTGGGTTTTAACGGCTGGCGATGCTATGCCGCTGTGTGATCGGATGTCTTTGTCAGCTCGTTGCTGGTTTGGAAGACAAGGAAAGAGTGGAAGAGTTTAGGAAGTCACGTGACCTACATACCTGCACGTAGGGATATTGGATGTATAGACACACTAGTTTATTTGTGTGCGCTTGTCTTGTATGTTTTGCTTTTGCATATTCAGTGTAGTTTATGACGCTTTTGCGTTGAAGATTTTCTTTTCTTTTTTTCTTTAATACTTTAGGGGTTTTGGGACTTAGCTAGATAATGGGATTTTTGTTCTATTTTATTTTATGATTTAAGCGCCACTTTAACTTCCCTTCCTTTTTCCTTTGTCTTGTTTGTTTAATTTGTTGTTCCTTGGGGGGGGCATTGGGGGGGTTTTGTGTCATGTGTTCCATTGCCACTTATTTTACCTGGCTTTGTTCTTTAATG
>NW_015512668.1:4583-8287 GCF_001515645.1 Sinocyclocheilus grahami | reverse complement strand
GGCCCAGAAACACTTAGTAGTACAGCATTTCTCTAACCAAATGTTGTTTTTCATTTATGTGTGCTTTCTGTGTTTCATTCTCGTGGGTCACGTCCACACCATGTGCTAGCACTTAGCATTGTCCTGCCTTCGAGGAGGAAGAACCTGCTTACTGTAGCAGCTGCTAATCAGCTGTTGCTTTTATTACTGTGCCGTCTGCTATTTAGAGCGCCAGTGAAACTCCAACATGCTCATTTACGCAGAACCCCTCCTGTATGTGGTGCAGAGTGATTTACTCAAACTGACCTCACCCTCCCACCCACACGCAGTTCGAGATTCATTCGTTCACCTATGTCCAGCACTTGAGCTCAGTGTGTGCAGATACGCAAGCTTAGGTGCAACATACACAATCTCAAACGTTTGCTTTATGATCTACAGACTATGTGACAAAACATGAGAGCATCTTGCATCAAGGAATTTATAGCACAAAGACCTTTTAAGCTTTGTGAGGTCTGAAGGAACTGCTTGGTTTGTGTGGGCTGTGTGACGAGGGTGGAGCATGTGTATATGGTCAAAGCAAATATAGAAGAGCCCAACCGCTTTCCACAGTCTCAGAGGCCCCTTTTTTCCTTGCAAGTAAAATCAGGCCATCAAGTTCCACCCTGCAAACAGACCACCACATCAGATAATGAGAGAGCCGTAGTATAAACCTCTTTGAGAAGATTAGTGCACTAAAGAACGGCTAAATTAATTACGTTTGTTCAGGTGAAAAATATTATTTAACATCACTGAATAAGCTTATTTACATTAGGTTATACCAACAAGACTAATTTTTATGGGTTAAATCGGGTAGAAATAGCTAACAATTGTCGTAATATATATATAAAACACTTGCTGAATTATTGACTCGGATCATAATGATTTAAATTTCATCTATGCTCAGGCAGAAATAAAGAGAATGACAGCTTGGTTTGTGCTCGATGGGAATGTCTCAGAGTACTCGCATCCTTGTGAGATGTGTAGAAAAGCCTGACTCATTTACAACCAAGGAGATTAATTCACGAAAGACAGTATAAGTCACATAATTAATAACCAATATGCTCTGCTTTAAAAGCAGTATAGAAGGAAGTACAGATGCAATTCAGATCAAATCATGTTGTACTGATAAGAACAATCGTAAGAACTACAGTCCATTTTTACTCATCTCATTCCCGTATTTGTCCTCAGCTGTACAGTACATGTCCTCAAAGCACAGGACTGGCCGGGTCTGAGAATCAAACCGTCACAGAGAGAAAATAGCCACATGTACCTGAGCTCAACTGTGACTATATAAACAACACCACTCATGCACCTGGTTTTACTGTTTTTTTTCTTTTGCAGGCTAAAACAACCTCCTCATAACGTTTTAACCAAAAGGATCAAAAGCAGTCAAAGGCAGTGGCGTGGGTCAGACTGTAAGAAAAGTATTTTATGCATCAACATCATTTTGTTCTGTTTGTAATTGCAGTTGTTTTTACCTCCTCTCAGACATCTCAAGGCATTTTTATGGCTGCCTCCTTTTCACTTTAAGTGGCTTTGCTGTTTTTTCCTCTGTCACAAACTCACAGACTCTCTGTCTTTATGCTCAGAATAGATTTTGCTGCAAACAGTTCACATTCTTTGTGTGTGTGGCAAAGGCCACTGCCGCTGGTTGTTGTGTTAGTGTTGACTTCATGCCCACAGTCAGTGAACAGACTTCAGATATTGTTTGAATAACTTAGTTTAGTGAAAATGGAAGCAAAAAATATTTTTTGAAACACAGGAAAAACACAACCTCTCAAGCATTTCATCTGGAGTCTGTTTATTCCAGTCAAATTAATTTTACTGTTCTTTCTCCGAGATCATGTAGAGTTTAGGATTGAATCTGGGCATGTTTAGAAAAGAACTAAAGCAAAACAGGGCCAGTACCATAACCTGAATTATTTTCTTGTCAAAGTTTCTAAATGAATCAATGTTTTGGCCGATAAGTGTTTTTAAAGTGTTTTTAAACCAACCCTCACAATATTTACTCCCTTATTGCTGCTCCAAAATAGTTTGTGCAAAGAAACTTGTTTCCTGACTCCTTGTTCAATGTTGATGTAAAGTCAGCTTCTCATGTGTGCTTAAGAACAGATAATTGTCATGTGATATCGTGCATCACATGATCCTCATGAGGCTCTGAATGTGTCATTGTGCAGCTGTGATTTTGTTGTCTTCAACACTGTGCCACATTAATACCGTGTTCGACGTGAAGCGGTGCTGCACAAAAAAAAGATAGTTGTGTTTGACATCAAAGTACAGTAAGAGCGTTGCTGTAGTCTAGCGGTGCTTCGATGTCCTACACTGATCTGTCTGACGTCGAACACACCTACTGATGTGTAGGTGATGACCACAATATCATGCAAGTATGTTTTCCATGTAGCGCGCTAGTGGTTGTTGACCAATCAGTGGGGCGTCTGCAAATGATGGGCATTTTAAAGTGTTAACCCGATTCGCTCTAATCTGCTGCGGGCAGGTTTAGGGGTTTGGATGTGTCTTCCTGATTTTATTAAGTCAGGTAAAGCAGTTGAAACTCCCATCATTATTTGCAAACACACACTGATTGGGATTTTACTTATGCATTTGCAGAAAGCAGGTTCAAAGGTTATTAAAGTGTTTTAATTAACATTCCTATATATACAAAAATGTATTAGATATGTCTTCATTGACAAAGTTCCATCAACATTTTAATGCACGAGTGTCATAAATCAAGTCAAGTCACCTCTATCTATCTTTATCTTCCTTTAGCGGGACGAGTTTCTGCAGATAAGGATGGACAATTAAAGAAATGAGAAGGACCCCCTTAATGACCATGACATTGATCATACATTGAGTTGTAGTCGAGTCGATCATCACTTGAATGATAAATGCTTTCGTGTGAAATGAGCTGCGATAATTTACAAACTTACATCTGTGTGAGTAATGACCATAGAGCTGCTCAATCCAGCTCATGCAGAACATCGTCAGCTTCAGCACACCTGCCTGGAAGATTCTACACATCTTAATTAGCTTAGTTTAATTCTACAGACTTTAATTAGCTGCATTAGGTGTGTTTCATTTGGACTGGAGATAAATTTGACTGGAAGCTGGCCCTTCAAAAGCATGAATATAATTCTAACCCTGCTATAGTGCTTCCATTTACAAACATTAATTATAGAAATGGTAAGGGATATTGAAGCATTTGTAATTTTAGATGAACAGACTTGATGCTTAACGATACTAAAACAATAGTTCTCAATTTGTTTGTGTCCAGCAAATTGAAAATGCTGCTCATGTTGTTTAACGTTTGAAAATTCCTTTGTCTGACTGTATTGTAAATTGTAATTTAAATAACATCATTCTTTCTTTTTCACATCTCAAAGAACCCAAGGAAAAGAAGGAAAACAGGCTGATGAGAGCCAGATTTTTACAGCTCAAATTTTTTAACCACTTGCAGTCATAATGACATCAGACTCCTACAACAAATTATTATTATTTTGTCTCAATTTTTACTTTACGGAGCCGGTATCCTTTCTGAGTTTTGTCTAGTTTCTAGTTACAGTCCAGTTTAGTCATGTCTAGATTTGCCTTATTGTCTGTTTCCTGATTACCTGCCTGTCTTGGATTTCTCTCTCATCGTGTTCTCTGGATTCTGTTCGCACCTCGCCTGGATTTATTATCTGTCTGTG
>NW_015512668.1:2476-2720 GCF_001515645.1 Sinocyclocheilus grahami | reverse complement strand
TATGGAGTATACACAAGACTAGATAGTGATCCAAGATATCATCACTCCACTGCAGAATTTCAACACCATTAACATCAATTACATGTGACCGTACGACAATGAGTAGGCCCTGACATGTGTTGTCTAATGGAGTTCAGAATGTCTATTAATGCTGATCCCAATGCGTCTTTTTCATTATCAACATGGATCTTAAAATCACCAATTAAGACTTTATCTGCAGCCAGCACTAACTCGGATAGAAAAT
>NW_015512668.1:290-574 GCF_001515645.1 Sinocyclocheilus grahami | reverse complement strand
TCTGGTCGAATCGGGGTCTCAGTCAAGACTAACATGAGCAAAGCAGCACCTTTCCCCCTCAACCAAAATCAGTTTAAAATTAGGATCTGTAGAGAAGCTGGTTTGTTTAAAGGAATGATTCACCCGGAAATAAAGTAATTGTCATTGAGTCTATGCAGGGTCCGAAAGCTCTCTGACTAATGGAACTATTACTATACTATTTGTTTTCTTTGCACCCAGTATTGTCGTAGCTTCATATAATTTTAAGGTTAAACACTGTTACATGGACTTTTGTAATGACCTTG
>NW_015512668.1:0-280 GCF_001515645.1 Sinocyclocheilus grahami | reverse complement strand
TTTTTTTTTATGCTGCTTTTTTCTCTTGTACTTTTGTTGCTGTAATTTACCATGCCTGTATAGTTGTGCATTTAATGGTACTGAAACAACTAACCCAGGGTTGGCCAACACTGGTCCTGGAGAGCCTCAGTCCTGCAGAGTTCAGCTCCAACCCTAATCTAACACACCTAAAACTACTAATCAAGGTCTAGGTGTTACTAGAAAGCTACAAGCAGGTGAGTTTGTCAAGGCAGGCCATCAGGCTCTCCAAGCTAACCAGTAGAAGGTTTATATTGAGTTT
>NW_015512667.1:8051-8281 GCF_001515645.1 Sinocyclocheilus grahami | reverse complement strand
ATTCTGAGGCAGATGAGACTAAAATTGAATTATTTGGTCTCGACACCAAACGATATGTCTGACCAATCCAATACAGCTCACCATCCAAATAACAGCATTGTTACAGTAAAGCATGTAGATGGTAAGATTCTGTTCTGGGGGTGTTACTCTGCAGCAGGGACTGGAGCACTTGCCAGGATAGAAGTAAAAATGGATGGGGCAAAATACAGTCAAATTCTTGAGGAAAATCT
>NW_015512667.1:5715-6315 GCF_001515645.1 Sinocyclocheilus grahami | reverse complement strand
GAATGAGGTGGGTTATGATGACATTGGAGGGGTAAGGAAACAGCTCGCCCAAATCAAAGAAATGGTGGAGCTGCCTCTGAGACACCCAGCTCTCTTCAAGGCTATCGGAGTGAAGGTAATTATCTACGCTCTGAGACTTGCACACATTAAAGTGTTATGAGTTTGCAGCCTGAGGTTCAAATCATTTCTTGTTTGTTTAGCCTCCCCGTGGCATTCTGCTGTATGGACCCCCTGGAACTGGAAAGACTCTCATCGCTCGTGCTGTGGCAAATGAAACTGGAGCATTCTTCTTCCTCATCAATGGTGCGGATGACCGCACAAAATATAAATATGGCTCAATTAGTTTTCTTTAATGACTACTTATATATATTTTTAAACGCTAAGCAAATTTTGAAGTCTTGACATTTTTAATGATCCCAGGCCCTGAGATCATGAGTAAACTGGCAGGTGAATCTGAGAGCAATTTGCGCAAAGCTTTTGAGGAAGCAGAGAAGAACGCACCAGCCATCATCTTTATTGATGAACTCGATGCCATTGCACCAAAAAGAGAGAAGGTAAGATTTCTGCTTGTGTTCAGAGGCAGAAATTACAGAAGCTATC
>NW_015512667.1:0-1837 GCF_001515645.1 Sinocyclocheilus grahami | reverse complement strand
CACGAAATGGACAAAGTTGTGGTGTTTCATTTGTAGATGTTTGGGATCTGTGAACATGTACAGATTATGATATCTTAAAATTATTATTTCTCCTAAATGCTTTTAAAAATTGTGAAAATTGACTAGTCATTTTAATTTCTTTTTTTTTATAAACCAAATGCTGTACTTCTAGGTCAAAGATCATGTAATTCAATAGGTTTTTTTTATTCTTAAAGCATTCTTTAAAAATGCAGCTCATTTATGCTTGTTTAAAAATCATGTAGTGATTTCCTCTAGCACATAACTTGTGTGCTCTAGTTACATTAAATCTTAGTCTGTGTTTGATACTGTCATGTGTATATCATACTCTAGATGGGGTCACCATAAAAATCATAAGAAACATTTAAAAATTAAGTGTTTTTATTTAAATTAGTAACTTGGATATTGAAGACATGCCATCTTTAGTTCTAAGAGGTTTGCATTTTTTTTTTTCTATCGCGCTTTATCAATATGGATCACTGAAAGGAAAATGAGGGTGCTTTGCATCTCTCCAGACCTCTTGCCCATCTATCTGTGGAGTGACAAAAACATTTCAGCCACAACAGGCATTTCAAAACTGTAGCATACAGTAACTATTCATACCATTATAGTTGGAATGATAAGCCTCTCATTCCTGTTGAAGGATTCAATCACCCTCATATCTTCATCAGTTAATTTAAAATCAAACACCTGTGTGCAAAGGTGAGCAATGATTATATTTACATAATCTTCACTGCAACTCTTAAATCTCATTCAACTAATAATCAAAAAAATCATACCACACCGGGTTTGATGTCAAATGTCATTGGTTCTCATGTCTCTTAACCGATCACAAAGCACACGCTCAAATCACACATGAGATTTGATTGTTAATATAGAAAGATATTCATTAAATATTGACCTAAATTTCTTTGGAAAAACATTTAATTTCTGGGGGAAACTATCCCAATAACTTGTCCCACTCTCTCCTCATTACAGTTCTTGTCCTCCAGGTGTCTCTGTATGTCCTGTCTTCTGTTGACATTCTGAATAAGCATTAATGATCACTGACCTTGCTTAAACCCCTCCAGGCATTATGTAAATCATAATTAGGTTACACAGGCTCAGTGGTTAAATAACCTGCCAAAGCATTGTAGTTGAGATGCAAGAGTTCAGGTGCATGTGCTGAAATGACGAGTCATGGAGGATGAATAATGTTTTAATGCGAAAGTCCACGTCCAAATGGATTCAGAAAAAGAATGATTTGCTAATAAACAGGTTTCCTGAACAAACAGAGTCGCCCCACACTCACGCCATTGTTTGAGTCAGTGTCGAGCATCCAGACCAGCCAATCACAAAGCAATGCTTTGCTGGCAAAGAGTCACAGTGTTAAAACTTTTTAGGAACGTCAACCTCTTACAGTTGTTTCTGGACAGTAAGATGAAGCAAGAGAAAGTATTATAACCTTGAAATTTGTTTGAAGTCTTTTTCCAACCTACCTCAATGTTCTGTTTGATCCTGGATGGAGTGACGCTTTTGGGGATGCAAATGACACCTCTCTGTATGTGCCATCTATGACACAAAAACCAATCCAGAAGTGTGTAATGGACATGGCCATGCACTCAAAATCACACTAAACACAAAACATAGTAAGAGGAAAGGAGGAATCCATACTCAGCAGTCAATGTGGGCCTATTCCTAAATCCTCTGACCATCCTCACCTGATGATGACCTGAGCAGGGGTCTTGTTATAGCACGTGGCCAAACCAACCACCCGTGGATCATCCAGCAGATCGGCTTCTCCAGGTGTAACCCATGGGCGATCAGGAGAACCCAGAGG
>NW_015512666.1:7386-8282 GCF_001515645.1 Sinocyclocheilus grahami | reverse complement strand
AAGAGTGGATTGTTGTCCTTTATTATTTTCTGGTAAACTAATACCATATTGTTGCAGGGGTCTCCAAATGTTGCTCTTCAACCAGACGGCTTCATTCGAGCAACTCACCCTACATACAAACACCCTCCCCCATACTGAACTGGATCTCGAAACCGCATCCTCCTGCGCATGCGCAGTCTGTGCTACAAAACCAACCACTAGCAGTTGAAGGGCTATGCAACGCAGAGTGGAGAAACACGGCGAGACAAAGCGGAAAACTGCGATGTGACACGCGGACCATCGAATTTGTACAGTTGAAAGTAAAACGAAAGTACAGAGATAGTTAACCCGAGCTGTTGTATCGCCTACGCAAGTCAAATCATCTTCTGGTTTTAACTTTCGAGACGTTGAGATTATAGATGGATATTAAGACGGGCTACAATTCAACCCGTCGTGGAGCTAGGGTATTATTTGAGTGTCGCTATCGTTCATTTTGTTACGCTTTCAAAATGGCGATTTTCTCCGCTCGTCCCCCTCCCTGCCCTTCCTGAATAGAATGAATGACATTGCCCTTGACCAATAGTACGCTTATTGTCCGGTTTCCTCGGCGCTGATTGGCTACAGATGACATAATCGGAATTCCATATGTGGGCGGGCTCTGAGCTGCGAGGGGAGAGCGGCGCACCCGGAGATCCGACCGTGTTTGTGGACGACAGTAGGGCGCCATTAACTCCAAATCTCATTAACCATTTGATTTAACGTTACTTGAATCTCAGCGGATCAGCGTTTTAGAAGAGCCCTTTCTCGGAGTTGGTTTATATACAAAATTAGTTCGTGTCGCGTCACAAAAATCGCGAGAAGATGGCGGCGTCGACACTCCTCGCAGCACTGCGCTGGGCGCGGCGGGTCACGGGCTC
>NW_015512666.1:2744-3242 GCF_001515645.1 Sinocyclocheilus grahami | reverse complement strand
AAAAAAAACGTTTTGCACCGTTTTTGTCTGGGCTGAACGCAGCACTAGTCGATCTTTTCTCAGTTGGTATTTGGCGCCCTCTATCGAGCAGACAGTGAGTAGCATTAAAACGCCTTGTATTAAGTGACCAATCACGGAGCTCGTTATTAGCAGGTCAAAGAAACAGCCGCTGCAAACTTAAGGTGACATTTAGCTGTCTGGTCACCGGAGCTCACCCGAGCCAAAGCCATTTTAAAAACAGAGTGGTGGCACAAATATAAGCATGTCTTCTCTCAGGAGGACGGCGGGTGTCCTCCGAACCGGCCTGCAGCTCTTCAGACGTGGACCTCAGCAGATGACCGTCAGAAAGTGAGTGTTTATGAGCAGGACGCTAACAGGCTAAACGTGCTGCTTCAGTACAGTCAAGTCTGTAGTTTGGTTCTTGGAAAGTCTAAATAATACGTAAGAAGCATAACGGCGTATACGGTATAAGTATACGGAATTTAGCCAGATTTATAA
>NW_015512666.1:0-2552 GCF_001515645.1 Sinocyclocheilus grahami | reverse complement strand
AAAAAAGATAGGTCCTAATATGATGCATTTACTATTACTTAAAAGATAATTCCTTATTTCTTTTTACTTGTTTGTCCAATGCGGATAAAGGTTTAAGCTTTGTAAGAACAAGAAAATAAAGAATTTGTAAAAATGTGAATGTGTACTTTAAAAATTAATGTATTACAGAAATAATGTAATATAATAGATTTAAAAAAATCTAATTTTATGAACAATTTATTAATTTTAATTATCGTAGGTTTTTTTTGTTGGTTTCTAAATATCCATATATATTTGTTAAGCTTGTCAGTATCAGCACATATCATGGTTTGTAGGACCATGGGTTTGCATTAGCACTGCTAGCCATAAAATTTCACTTACGTACTGGTAATCTTTCTGTCGGCTGTGTTTTAGGGCAGGAGGCGGCGCTCATATTGAACCCCAATACAGACAATCTCCTCAGCTCACCAGGAACCAGAAGTTTCAGGCAGAGCTGCTCAGCGGCGCCATGTGGTTCTGGATCCTGTGGCACATCTGGCACGATCCAGACGCCGTACTGGTGAGTGGAAACTGCATCAAAACAGACGAGCAATGGGATTAAATGTTACCGTTTTTAGCCATTTCATAATAAACAGACTAACAGCCACTTAACTATATTGTCTCTTTAGGGTCATTTCCCATGGCCGGACACTTCAGCGTGGACAGATGAGGAGCTGGGAATCCCACCTGATGATGAAGAGTAGATTCACCCCCAACAACCCAATGTACATATGTGTAACTCATTTACATACAAGAGAAATAGCTTATTTCCTCAGTGCAGTTACCTGGGGTTGACAACAAGCGTGCACGACTGCTATTTCTCTTCTCTGCTTTGCATTCGCAGATGTGCACCAGATCACAAAACCTGCACATTTTCTGTAGAGGAAGCTGAAAGTTCCTGTTATGTATATGGACTTATTATCAAGTCTAATTTTTAAAGTTGCATTATAAAATAAAGAAATAAAAGCCATCAACACTTCAATTAGTCAGTAGAACAGTGTTTTATCACTAAACATTTGGTAAAGGGAAGGGGAAAACAGTGTGATCTACAAAACATTTCCCTCATCTTATATATACATTGCACTGGAGAAAATCCATCACATCCAAAGAGAACTCTGGGAAATTTTGAAGAGGAGGAATAGAACACAGCATTTGAAAACACAGTGACGTTAAAACGTTAAAGTCTATACCACAGTCGAAAATGGAAATGAATGCTGGAGATGAATAAATACTGTACAATTAATGCGTCAAAAGAAACCTGTCTGAAGACCAGCTCGATTGATCAGATATGAAGGAGATGAGCTGTTGCCTTCAGAAAGCTGAAATTTACAAAGGGTGCTCGTCTATATTAAGGTTAGTGAGTGGGAACAGAGGAACATTTTTTCATAAAACACGTGCGCCCGAGCACACCTCAAAACCGTAACAAAGCCTGAGTTTTAGCAGTTATCAAACTCAAGTCATCCAAAATAGTGCATTTGCTTTTCGAGCCAACAGACCTCTTACACAACAATCAAGACTAGCTGATCAAAATCTGTCGGTGCTGCTCTATGCACAAAGTCCAACATTTTTTAAAATATACTGTACAGCGGGACACGATTTTGTTCTGAATCTGGAATTTACGTCCACCAGACAAAAAAAAAAAAAAGTCAAATTATTGGGAATACATACATTTGTTGGCAAATTTGTGGAAACGAGTATAAAATGAGATTGTATGACAGTGCTGGTGATGAATTCATAGATGTCACCTGTTCGATGTTCCCTGAGAAAACGTTTCATAGCCTCTCTAAGAAATTCACACACAAGCACCACTTTTTGTTGTTGTTCCCACTTAAATTCTTTTGTCCCGTTTCAACAGGTCATAAAGACAACATAAAGCAACATTATTCAAACAAACTCAATTTGCACTAATATTTTAGAGGTAAATTTAACAGGAAAAGTCATTCAAATTTCTTTTAAGTAGCATTAAATGTGTTAACTACAAAATCCATAAAGCTGAACCTAAACCTCTCATTCCTCTGGAATAGGTAACATTCAAAATGATACTCCTATTTACAAAACTATCCAATGCAAAGGGAAAAACAGGAAACTCAATGCAATATAAATCCTTATATCTTTGAAATTAATAAATAAGCTGTTCAGTCAACAAAATATTTTAAAACGAACAAACATAAATTATGCAGAATGAGCGAAAGATCATTGTCAATCACGTGACAAGCATATTTAGTCCTGGCAAACTACACCACATACACTTATATTTGAGAGGCAGCGCTCCAGGATGCAGTACCTCTCTCTGGCCACTGGGTTGTGACAAAGGCAAATTAATGCGTGGCAACGTATTTTCCTCAATTTTCCCAGTGTGAAAGCAATATTTCGCTAGCTTTCGGAATTAAAAAAAAAAAATAAAAAAGGTTGACAACATCTGATGCACCTGCAATACAAGGATTGCCAGACTAGCAATATAAAAACATCTTTTAAATCTAATGTTTTGTTTTTACAAAATGAGAAGAACTTGGAACGTTTTATATTTAAAAAAA
>NW_015512665.1:7310-8285 GCF_001515645.1 Sinocyclocheilus grahami | reverse complement strand
GAAGGTCTACCAGGGATTTAGAAATTTTGTGAGCCCTGCATCAGGATTTTGTTGGGGTTTAATTCACTCCTAATCAGGGTTATTAATAACCTCCTCCCGGACTAAAACAGAAGCGACATCCACTTCCCAAACTCTGCCATCAAACCACATCCACACCTGAGTGACAAACCCCATTACCGCCAATGGAGATGAATCACTGTGGGTGTGGGGTGGGACAGAGATCATTGTAAGTAATTGATCATGAAAGCGCACAAGCGGGGTCAGTCTGAGGCCGGCCACATATATCACCTGGATGTACGCCACCACTACTCATTACTGTTGTCTACGTACCTGTGTGCATTCACAAATTGTGAAGCGCAAACACAAAGATGAGTGTTAACATACAAAGTAATTTCATGGAGTTGACTTTCTTCCATTGTAGCCATCTAATGAAATCTCTCTCCATAGACATCCGATTACTCGGCTATGGCGTCTTTGGCTGGCGGATTGGAGGAGATGAAGAACAGCTTGGCCAATCATACGGGAGCAGAGCTGGGTTCCACCATTGCAGGACCTCAATCGTATCCACTTGTGTCTGGTAAGCAAATTATATGGGGGGAAAATCTATGTAGTTTTTACTTTCACTATGTAGTTTTCACAGTAGTTTTCCCAGATGTTTGCTTATCAAAGCGATCAATTCCAAGCCAGCACATGATGACATTCAATGCTGAAATGTGTTTGAAATAATATCAGCTGTTGTTTCGACACTAAAAAAAGGTTAATGTACTTATAAATCAATGCTGAAATTTGAAGACTAAGATTTTAAGTCAGTATTGTAAAATGTTGACTCGCAATTGTGAGATATAAACTCGCAACTCTGAAAAGAAAAATCTAAATTGTGAAAGAAAATGTTGTAAAATTAGTAAAATGAGAAAATTACCTTTTTATTTTTTTATTCCATGGCAGAAGACTTCAAAGAAAAAAAAATCTGAATAG
>NW_015512665.1:4614-6281 GCF_001515645.1 Sinocyclocheilus grahami | reverse complement strand
ATATATATAAAGAGAAATATTTTTTTTTGTAAAAAACATTATTTTGGGCAGTCTCTTTTGTTTAGTTTATAGAAAAGGAAATGCGATCGGGAAGTGACACAAGCATCTGCTACACATACACCTTTTTTTCCCCCAATGATCTTATCTCTTTTTTTGAGCAAAATCTTTTCCTGTCTACCCTCTTTCATTCTTTTCTCTTCTGACAACGTCTCTCAGAGGACTAGGCCTTGTCTGTTCTTTCTCTGAAGAGTCCATCTCTCTCTCTGTCCCTCGCTGTTGCTCTGTCCACTGACCCAGAGTGGATTAGTATCCAGTCTTCACTAATGTCTTCCTGTCACCTAACATGGACAACCCCCTAACATGGCAACCAGCAGAACAGAGAGTCTGAGACTGTGTGTGTAACTGCGTCAGGTCCGGGCAAGGTACATTTTCATTGGGGCAAGTGATCATATATGATGTTTTTTTTAAATTGTATGTTACTTTTTATATTTTTGCTGCTTCATGCATTGTCCATTGCTAACATATTGCTGAAATGTTTAATGTTTAAAGGTAAATTCAAATGTGACAACTTGCCCCAATGCTTGTGACAGCATGCCCCTTTTTGTATATTAAGCAATATCACTGCATTTGGCTGAAGGCATTGTATTCGAAAAATGGCATGATTGCGAGTATGACATTGCTTTCATACAACAGTTCAATGAACAAGGTTAATATTCAATAACTTGAATTTTAGAGTATAGAGTAGACATGATGTACTTTGTCTGTTGTTCCTCCACAAAGTAAAATAGTTCCAATCAGCATCAAAGCAGAACTAACCATTGTGTGTGTCTGAACAACTTACGTAAGTGATGCTTCATTTTTGAAAGAATCAATGTTTATGAGAGCAACGGTGGCTGGATTCACGAAAAATCTGCTTTAGAGAGAAATTAAGAAATTTCTTAAAAATAATTTCTAAAAACTTTGCAAGAATGTTCTCAAAAAAGTTTTTTTCTTAATAAATAAATGACTTTGGTGTTATCTGATTGTATGGCGGTTCTTGCCAAAGACTCTCTGAAAAAGGCCTTCTTCTTAAGAAATGTTTTTGGGAATGCAACATATTCTATAACTTTATTCTAAAACTAGCAGTTAAGAATAAAGTTATAGAATATGTTGCATTCCCAACATATTCTATAACTATATTCTATAACTTTATTCTAAAACTAGCAGTTAAGAAGAATTGTATTTTAACGAATCCAGCCCTAGTTGAGTGAATGATTCAATGACTTATTCGACACAGTTGCAACATTAATTTTGTTGCTCCCGAATGAATTAGCACTATTGAATAAATCTGTTGACTCACTCAAAGACTCAAAGGTTGTCTGTGTATATATTCATAATATGCATTATAATATGAGTCTTCTTGACTGATATATGACCTATGAACACACATCTCATTCAATTTATACCTGCAAACATAGAATCTGCAACTGCTGAATAATGTGTTTATCCAAAGTCATACAGTACTTATGTTGCACAACAACTAATGGGTAAATGTTCCTTTCCACTCTTTTCCTCTGTTCCAATCCTAATCCTCCTTTGAACCCATCCTGAGTTATTCTTCACCCTGCCTCAGTCTCTTATACCTTCTCTCGTCTTCTCTATCGCCCTTTTAATCTCTGATACAGTAT
>NW_015512665.1:2658-3252 GCF_001515645.1 Sinocyclocheilus grahami | reverse complement strand
TTTCAGTAAATGCCCCTAGTGGTAAAAGGTGAATCCCTTTATAAGTCATTCATTAAACGATTCATTATAATTGATTCATTTAAACAACTGATTTATAAGGAACAAACTGATTTTATGAGTAAGTCATTGAATCATTCAGTCTACCGATTTATTCAAAAACTCAAATTCATTCATGAACGGCATTAATTCATGTTGCTTGGAGACGAACAATGGCCAATTATCTTTTGGCTTTCTTTGGGACTTTTTTTCATATGTGGAACAAAAAATACACAAAACAAATGGTAATACTCTGTATGAATTGCAAATAGGATGTTTAGGATGTTTATCAGAATCCAGTTGTTAAATCTGAAGTCAGTTTCCGGATCCAAACACTCTATCAGATCCCAAAAACAAACAACAAATCAGTGCTAATATACACTCACAATGTGCTGTAATATTACCAAAAATCCTAACCTTTATCACCTTAGCAAAATCTTAGTTGGCCATACAGTGATTAA
Organism: Sinocyclocheilus grahami; assembly: GCF_001515645.1. Lineage (NCBI taxonomy): Eukaryota > Metazoa > Chordata > Actinopteri > Cypriniformes > Cyprinidae > Sinocyclocheilus > Sinocyclocheilus grahami. Next base: position 2,755 of record NW_015512665.1, on the reverse strand, counting down.
TTTTTTTAAAACATAAAAATATTGGTATCTGAGATACAGTGCACATAAGCTTAGCTTAAAGGGATAGTTCACCCAAAAATGAAAATTACCCCATGAT
>NW_015512665.1:0-874 GCF_001515645.1 Sinocyclocheilus grahami | reverse complement strand
TTTTTCTTAATCCAACATCATTTTAAATGAACTGAAAAACACTTATATTTCTTATTAAAATAAAAACAGTTCAGGGGTGGTTTGCCAGGTCTGTGGGTTTCTCGCGGAATTTAATTATTTTTAAACTGTTGCTGCGGGTTGATTTTTTTATGCGGGTTAAAGCATAACCTTTTCCATAAATTATATTTGACTAGCATGCCTGCACTGAAGTATTTTCTCAATTTTATATTCTAATCAAAACATTATATAAAATATATATAACATTATTATTTATGGTCACTGCTGTATAGTACTAGAGACTTGAAATAAGCAGGAGAATTGTATTCCAACTTGTTTGACACCCTGCAGTATTTCAGTGTCTTGAAATACGTTGTTAGTTATTTGTGAAATGTGATTTGTAAAGTGATTTGTAAAATGTGGCCTAATAATTGGAGTTTAATTGATTTAAAAAAAATATTTATTAGAATGCATTTCTGAAACTAGATGAATCACAATATAATTCACAATGCACAAAAAAGTAGAATACTCAGTATACACATCCTCAATCTGGTTAGCAGAATATCAGGATATTTTAATATTATTATTCTTTTTTTATATTTATGCAATTTTTTTATTAGCAGTATTGTCCACTAAATGATGGTTTAAATCTTTTAAAAACAGGTTTATTTAATACTTATATAGACTGAATATTTAAGATTAATGTCTAACTTACTTAAAGGGACATTATATATCATATTTAATATATATAACCCTTTAAAACAACCCTCTCTTGAAGAGTGCCTTCCCTTTAAGAACACAAACATTTCCTGATAATTTACTCACCCCCATATCATCCAAAATGTTCATGTCTTTCTTTCTTCAGTCGCAAAGAAAT
>NW_015512664.1:26527-27178 GCF_001515645.1 Sinocyclocheilus grahami | reverse complement strand
AACCTTTTAAAACACCTTTATTTTTAAGAGGGTACCACCCCAGCGACAGCTTTTGTACCTTTTTTCTGAGAGTGCACTTGTTCCAAACCTGTATGAGTTTCTTTTCTTTCTTCTGCTGAACACAAAAGAAGATACGGTAGCCATTGACTTTCCTACTAAGGAAAACATACTATGGAAGTCAATGGCTGCCATTTGTGATGAAAGAATGAATGTAAATGATTATTCCCTGCTTTACAATACAGTTTTATTTTACAAGCGATAACCACAGTAAACCTGCACTTCGCTCTTTATAATCTGAGTTCTGTAAGCACTCATGTGCCCAACTGCAACAAGCCCCTTGAGTTAAGAAAACTGTTTGGGAGAATTTAATTTAATACTGTTAACTGAGCCAAACCTGCTTTACCATCTTTCGAAGATTATATAAGTAGGCGAGCTCTTGAAAGGTAAGTGTGTTATCTGCTGACCTTCACGTCTCCTCTGAGGACGAAGAGAGACTGACACTTTGTGTGTTCAGGAGCCTGTCGAGACAAGAGCACAGCCTCTTAAACACTCCACCTCTGACATGATTCACACCTCATCCTGAGGACAGAGCCTTGAGACAAATCTGCCTCGGCTGATCCATAAACAGAGATATGGTGGTGTGGGGGAGAG
>NW_015512664.1:24229-25485 GCF_001515645.1 Sinocyclocheilus grahami | reverse complement strand
ATGGATGTAATGTTCCATAACATCGCTGATAAGTTGCTGAAAAAGAAAACAGAGCACATGATAATGTATTGGTGTTTCAGTAATGGGCATTTCCCTGATTCAAGTCCAGCCCTGGGTTGACCGCATGTTTAATGATTACACGCTGACACAATGTTGCACAATAAGTCGGGTTTTACTCCAGATATAAGCTCGGCTGGGAGATAAAAGCTGAACAGAAGAGAGAAATCTTCATCAGACTCAGAGCCATGCTGCGCTTCATTTTCTTCCTGATGTGTCTTTTGCAGTTAAGGCAAGGTAAGTGGGCTATGATTATGAATATTGATATGATAATTTTTATTAAATGTGGATTTTAATGTGAACACACATTATTAGCTACTAAATGTTAAAGTTGCAAATAAATCAAAGTAGAGTACATTTTACAAGAAAATACAATTTCAGTCTTTTTTACTTCACACTTGTGCCATTTCTTTGCAATTATTTGTGAAATGTACTAGCCATTTCTGAGAGAGAGTTGTTTCAGTTTATCTGTCTTGTTGTCTGCAGTGCTGAGTGTTATGGGAGCTGTCACCCCAAAGCCAATTATCATAAATGGCACCTACATAAACCCAGAATTAGGCAAGTATCATGCTAGGTTGAGGACCCTCGCTCGCAGCTGCCTGGATGTCAAAGAGCAACACGGCGCTTCGCAGGGTAAGCACTCTGGAAGTCTCATGAGTTAGGTTTTATTCAAAGTTTTCTTTTTAAAGCCATTCTGAAAATGCAAACACAGCACCAATCGAATGTTTAGACACACTGAATTTATGAAAACTATTTTGATCTAAAAGCTTGTGCTTCAATGCGTGAAATTAGGTTTGGAGACAAGTTAGGGTTAGGAAAAAGTTTGGAATAATCAAGATTTTTCAGTTTTCGAAAGAAGTCTCTTATGCTCAACAAGGCTGCATTCATTTGATAAAAATACAGTAAAAAGAGTAATATGGTGAAATATTATTTCAATTTAAGATAATATATTTTTAATATGTAATTTATTTCGGCACTCTAAAAAATGCTGGGTTAAATGCAACCCAGTGCTGGGTAAAATAGGGACAAACCCAGCAATTGGGTTGTTTTGACCCAGCGGTTGGGTTACTATCCAGAAGGTTGCAACCCGATCTCATGAAAGTGCGTATAAATAGTACGCCAAATAAAAACGAAAACGCGTGGTGCTGATACGTAAAATGGACTTTGGCGTGTATATGCTACGCGATAGGTAGGTTTAG
>NW_015512664.1:20858-21645 GCF_001515645.1 Sinocyclocheilus grahami | reverse complement strand
AAAAAAAAAATGAACGGATAAATAAATACATGCATACATAAATCCATATTGTTATTATTATAAAATATGTCAAAAAGTAAGGACATTAGCAAGCTTTCAGTCAAGTTCTTCTCTTTATTAAAGTGAAATCTGGGGTCTGTTTCTCCTCAGATGGCATGTACATCCTGACAACAGAGAGCGGTACATACTACCAGGCTTTCTGTGACATGACCACAGCCGGCGGTGGCTGGACTCTGGTGGCCAGTGTCCACGAGAACAACATCAACGGGAAGTGCTCTCTTGGTGATCGCTGGTCGAGCCAGCAGGGAAACGACCAAAACCTGCCTGAAGGAGACGGAACATGGGCCAACACTGTTACATTCGGCAGCGCGGAGGCCTCTACTAGTGACGACTACAAGGTACATTACCACACAAAACCTCAGCCCACCACTGAGAGGATAATAATGCCTTAAATCTGACGACCCAGTCATATCCCACAGAATCCTGGGTACTACGACATCTCTGCACAAGACGTGTCAGTGTGGCATGTTCCCAATAATGAGCAGCTGAAGAGCTGGACGTCTTCTGCTATCCTACGCTATCATACAGACAGCCAGTTCCTCACAGAGCATGGTGGAAACCTTTACCACTTATTCAAGGTGAAACACACGATCCTTACATCAAATTCAACATGCACACATGTACTTCTACTTTAAAGAGGATGTGCATACTGAAATAAAAGTGCAGATAGGCTACTTACAGCCTCAGTAAACTGAAATATTTAAAAAACATCACCGATCACTGACAA
>NW_015512664.1:18892-19957 GCF_001515645.1 Sinocyclocheilus grahami | reverse complement strand
TGTTATTTCCTGCTTGACGTGTGAATGTTTATATCAATAAACCTCTGAGTTTCCAGAGTTACGTTTTAATGCAACTATTTTAGCACTAAATGAGCAAGAGGAGTTTCAAATTAAACAATGTATATGAGCAATTCATTCAGCTGTTCTTAGGTTAGATGAGTTCAGTTTAACTGGCAAAATTTTCAGAATCAAATTAATCATTTCCACTTTTTAATGTGCTGTAATTTTGGCATGTCCTGTGAGATCCTTCAGGGTTTGGCTGACAACCTGCTGATAGATGCAGTAACTATTATCAAGGAAATTCATTATTTGATAAAAAAACACTGTTCTTCATTGACAGTAGCTATGTATTCTGATGACAAAGTTGCAGCAGCTAAACACATGTATCAGACCTTTATTTAACCTATTAAAAAAGGTGTTTTTAATAAACCAGCTCTAAAAATTCACTCATACATGGGCAATACTTTAATATCATGTTCAGAAGAGCATGCAAACACACTGCAAAACCAACCATGTTTTATTATAACGCTTTTCAGTTGAACGTTCCATTATTGTGGCTTCAAGCATCTTCCACTGACCTTCTTTTCTTTTCTTTCTTTACTAATAATACTAATTCTTATTGACTAATTTACTAATTCTTTGTTCACTAATAATATTAGTGATATGACGTAAACACACAAGGACAAATGATGAAAAATATGCAGATTTAGATAAATCTTTTGTTTTATTTTGTCGTGATTTTGTTCAAATACTGTTTTTCTATTTACAGTGTGATTGTATTAAAACCATTTAGGGTCAGTTTGACCTGCAAACATCTTAATAATTATTAATTATAAAGTATATAGAAGCCAAGACATCTGGTCACATTATTGTAAATGTATTAAATAGATTTTTTTGTAAACTTAATAGATATTCATATTTATTTATTTTTATTTCATGATGAAGCAAAAACTGATTATTATAGTGAGATTTCAGGGTGTTTTTGTTTAGGCTCATTACTGTAATGTCTCCAGTACACTTTATTATACAGGTTATTCATATTTATAACTAATAAATAAATAATAG
>NW_015512664.1:7086-8033 GCF_001515645.1 Sinocyclocheilus grahami | reverse complement strand
GAAATAGAAAGAGCAGGTTTCAACCATCGGCGTCTGCATGTGTGTGGAAATATGGGCTGCAGGGCACATTAGAGACTCTTTATGCCTCCTAAACAGCTAAGCACTCATTTGACTTAAGATATTATAGTCTGTCTCTTTTGCGCTCTTTCATATCCATTCACTGTTTCAGAGTTTTTTTTTAAACAGCTCTGAAAACAAGATGCACAAAGTGCACAAAAACAAAGATTATAGAGTAGCCGGTAATTTGCTTCAGAATGAACGCTGCTGTATTATTCATACTTTTGGCATAGAAAGTGGTGTTTTCACACTAGAATGAGTCTTCAGCCATTCACGAAAACCCTGGACCACTAAAGCAGTCATTAGGGTTAATTTTTTTAAATTGAGATTTATAAAAAAAATAAAAATAAATCTAAGTATTGAGAAAATCGCCTTTAAAGATGTCCAAATGAAGTTCTTAGCAATGCATAATACTAATCAAAAATTAAGTTTTGATATATTTACAGTAGGAAATTTACAAAATATCTTCATGAAATATGATCTTTACTTAATATCCTAATGATTTTTGGCATAAAAAAAAATCAATAATTTTGACCCGTACAATGTATTGTTGGCTATTGCTACAAATATACCCGTGCTATTTATGACTGGTTTTGTGCTCCAGGGTCACATATATAAATGAGAAGGCAGAAAACATTAAGATGAAGATAGAGAGAGACACAATCTAACAGTAAATCTAAAGCAAGGATGAAAGTCACAGTTTACTGATGCAGCCTCAATTGCCTTAAAGATATTTCACCCTGAAATTATTATTACATTCACCTTCCACACTCTCAGAAAAAAAGTACAAAAGCTGTCACTGGGGCAGTACTTTTTCAAAAGGTACACCTTTGTACCTTATTTACCCATAAAGGTACATATTAGTACCAAAAATGTACATTTTAGCACCG
>NW_015512664.1:4966-5716 GCF_001515645.1 Sinocyclocheilus grahami | reverse complement strand
AATTATTTCCAAATATTTCACAAACTGCATTGCCCAACTATTAATATTGTCTGTGATGAGTTAAATTCCCCGAAACACTTTATGGGAATGACAAGACACTGTTTTTGGGAATTTAGCACATTACTTTCATTATAAGCAATTGGGAAATGCCTAAAATAAAACATAGTGAAACAAATGGGCAGACAGTAACATTTCAGTGGACATTGGCTTTGGTTTGGTTTACTCGGTGGGCATTTATGGCACAGTGTGTTTACAAGACTTGTGCAAGCGAATGTCATGTTCGTCATGGAGGAAGGAGGTGATTTAAGTGTTTCTAATGAAAAATGTATCATTGTGCACACTGGATATGTGCAAGAGGTGAAAAAAAGCTAAATAAAGGACAAAGGCAACAGCTAGCATGAAAAAGAAACATTCAAAGTATAAAAAATGTGGTAACCTGCAACTGTTACTATTAAAGAGCTTCTTTTTTTTAACCTGATTTATACCATAAAATTGTGTTTTCTTGGTATGAATGAATGTAGGTTGTTCAGTGAAAAAATTAGGGTGTATAAAGTCACAAGACATTTTCAGAATCGATTCAATACACTGTTTTTGGCCAGTGGCTCAGACCCCTGCTACCCACAATCCACTGCATTCATCACTTTCACAAATACATGCACATTCCCGTAATTTGTTGTGGCAAAAGCACATGCCAAGATCAAAAATATGGATGTAATGTTCCATAACATCGCTGATAAGTTGCTGAAAAAG
>NW_015512664.1:0-789 GCF_001515645.1 Sinocyclocheilus grahami | reverse complement strand
TAAAAGTAGTTTTAATGCACTAATTATGCCTGGTAATGCACTTTCATAATGCATTGTATGATCTCAAGAATAATTGTAACCACAGTTATAATGCATTATAATACGTATCTATTCATTGTTACACCTTAAGATGCATAAGGCTTTAAGTAAAGTATTAAATATTCCAATGATCAAAACTTGTTTCACAAAAAACAAATGCATAAGGTTTTTTTTTACTTTTATAAAACCACAAAAAAATGAAACTTGAAATTGAACACTTTCATTAAAAATGATTGAAAAATGACTATTTGAACAGAAATACCCCGTGAAGTTTGGAGCAGGACAGTGTAAGAGCGATATGGGACCCAGCAGTCCGGTGGTGTATGATACTGGAGACAAAGATTCAACTGCAAACTTATATGGACCATCTGTTGGAAGTATTGCGCTCTATATTGCATTAGAGACATTCATGCATATGCAGAAATACATAGGTACAAACTGTGTTTGTTCTGTTTATCTCAGAGGAGTTTGAGTCCGGCTTCATCACCTTCAGAGTGTTTAACGCAGATCAAGCAGCCGTGGCCATGTGCTCTGGAGTTAAACCTACTGAATGCAATCCTCAACATGTAAGTCTGTCAGTGGTTTTTTAGTCTAAACAAATCACATTACAAAGCCATCAGACTGATGTAAGTGTGTTTTGCAGTATTGCATTGGTGGAGGAGGATTTTTCTCGGACCGTCAGCAGTGTGGAGACTTCACCGCTCTGGAGCAAGCGTCTAAACATCTCACTCAATCCGCCGTGCTGCTCTT
>NW_015512663.1:6633-8286 GCF_001515645.1 Sinocyclocheilus grahami | reverse complement strand
TTATCATGTATGATGCATTTGAAATGAAACGGCATATCCTGCTTTCGCTGTTTGCGCCCTACTTTTGGATCTGCCTTTTCTCATCTTCCTGACTCATGTTTGGACAATAGACAATCGCTGGCCATCATTCTAGAGGAAGTGATCTCTCGCTTTGACTGCACGGACATCATTTGACTATAAACTCTTCTTCTGGCAGTCGTTGCGTTGATGTTTTAAAACAATGGTCATCTTCATCAGCTATGTATTTAGCCAAATTGCACACAATCGCTGGGCAGATGCTTGTCTTTGGTGAATAAACAGTGGAACATTCCCTGCGTACACTACTGAGTGTGTGTCTGAGCGTACATGCCAAACGCTTCGGACGGGACATGTGTTGCATCGGTTGTAGTCTGTTTCCATTAGTTGTTTTCCTTTCTTGTGTTTGTCTTTGAGAACATAATGCATGCTTTGTTGAACTTTGATTTTCTTTCTTTTCTAGGTCTGCCATAGAGCATCTCTACTAAGATATCCACAGCTTTGATGCAGCACAGGTAAGCATTTACACTGACGTTACACAAGCAGTTACCTTGCTGTTCTGAGTGCTTGTTTGAGCATTGCTAGGTGTTTGCTAATGTTTTCTGGGTGGGTGCTAGGTAGGGCTGGGGGTGAAAATGTATGTCGATAACGATGAAAAGCTCTGGACATTTTTACTCGGTGTTGATTAATCGAACAGCCGATCATACAGCAATATACAGAAATAAACACGACAGCAGCTAGTCAGTACATGTGGCAAGCATGTTTCGCGTGTTTCTGTGTGAATGAATGGCACAGTTTCGTCTACACAAACTCAAACGCGCAGTGCTCATGGTGCTTTCAGCGTCTGCGTCTTAATGTATGAGGACATGAACACATAAACTTCATCTCCAGAGCTGCTCTGATAGTCGCTTCAGCAGTACTTCACAGTTTCAAATACACACCGAAACTCTTCACAACTGAAACGGAAAGATATTTCAAGCAAACCATCAAAATAAATGTTTGGTTTAACTTGAAGACATTGTGACAGAAACTGAAATGTAATGAAAAGTAACGATAATAATATTAATATTTTTAAGAAGTTTCATACATCCAAGATATTTATTCATCCATGTTTTAATTTACAGTTATGTTGTGCAGCATCTTATTTGACAAAAATATAAATATGTAATGTTTTGTTGTTAGATTTTCATTTGATTACATTTTAAAAGATTGATTAAACATTTACTCATTCATTAGAAACCATTGATGATACATTTTGTAAAAATCATAAAACACAGAATCCAGAAAAATAAAATGGGAAACACTGAATTTAGGGTGAAATAAAATGTATTTTATGGGGCCCTAAATTAAAAGGTAGCTACTCTGTGGAGTTTAATTTGGAACACATTTTGATCACATTCATTCTCAAGGTCTATGTGGAAAGCATTTTCGTCCCCATTAACGGTAAATTAATATTGTGATAAATATTGATATTGAATGATATGGAAAACATATTGTGATAATATTTTGGCCCGTCCTTAATGCCAGGGCATTGCTAAGCAGTTTCTAAGGGGTTTTGGATTAGAGGTCTGCATTCAACTCTGCATTTGAACTGGAGCGGGCGGTCTAACAATATCCCGTTCCCGACGTCCATTCAGA
>NW_015512663.1:4938-6119 GCF_001515645.1 Sinocyclocheilus grahami | reverse complement strand
CTACACTTTTATTTGTTAGCCTATCTCTCTTTCTTTCAGTAGCGGGAATTTAAATGTGAGATTCTGGAAACGAGATCTAAATTTAGCAAGAACGGTCGGGTCGGGAATAAAATTATTATAAGCGGACAGCGGGTGAACAAAGAGTGAATACATAGCGGGAGCGGGTGGGTGCGGAATATAACCTTTGCGGGAGCGGGACTAAAAAAAATAGATTTCTATTTTCAGATCTCTATTTTGGATTACCAGAACTAGTAAAAACATAGATGGATAGTTGCCGAAGTTTTGTTTCGTTATTAAAAATTTCATTGAAGAAATCCAGTCATTTCAGTAGGAATCCATATGGTTGGGAATTTAGTGCGAGTGCGACATATTTCCCCATGTTTTGCTTAGTTTGAAAGTGATTTGTGTGCTTCTTGTGCTTCATACATTTCTACACTATTAACAATAGACAATGGATTGTTTTGGGGTTTTTTGTCCGTGAAATTTCACCAAAATTTTGTATATAACCAGTCGAATTATGTGGTCATTTTGTTTCCAAGCTTCTCAAATCTGCACATCAGTTGCAACAAATGCTTTTTTTGAGTATTTAATGTACCTGTCTATTCTAGACTCTCCTCATGTCGCTGGATATAATTTGTTTAATGTAACTAATGAAAACAAGAGTCTAAAGACCTTTAGAAAGTAGGTCACCTATGTTGTGGCCTGGAGATGTTCATGAGAAGGTGAACAAAGATCCATTCTGACAGCCAGGTTTGCTGTCCTGAGCCCTGTAGGCCAATCAGCATCGGTCTGTTCTTGAGAGCATTACCTGGTCATTTCCTTTAGGCTCAAAGGTCTGCAAAGGTTCGCTGTTGTTGTTGTTATACAGAATTGTCATTTTAGATCCATCATGTCAGGCTTGGTCATCTAATTGAACATCAGGATCTCTGCAACTTCCATTTTAACTCCAGATTGTTCCCGGCAAATGTCAGTATTTGTTAGGACGGAGTTCATTTGAAGATTTCTGTTGGTTTTCCAAAAAGCGATTTGACCTTGAAATTGGACATTGGAAGAGATTTTCACTTTTCTTAAATACCAGAGCCTTTTCATCATTGCTTTCACTTGTTAAAGAAACTCAGTTTCCACTATGTAACCTCAATTCAATTATTATCTTCCTCAGTGTTGAAATAAATCCAAGATGA
>NW_015512663.1:2980-4877 GCF_001515645.1 Sinocyclocheilus grahami | reverse complement strand
CCAGGAGCTGGACATTAAGAAGAACGAGCGTCTCTGGCTCCTGGATGACTCTAAGTCCTGGTGGCGTGTACGAAACGCTACCAACAAGACGGGCTTCGTGCCATCTAACTACGTCGAACGAAAGAACAGTGCCAGGAAAGCCTCAATCGTCAAGAACCTCAAAGACACTTTAGGTGAGGCCGCAACTTCTGCTTTACTCAAGAACATCCTCCCAGTTGCTGTTTGATTACATCTCGAGATTTAGATTTAGAATCTCATGTTGCTTCAAACCCATGTGACGTCCAACAGCAGAAGGTCCAAAATTCACCATTCATCATTCAGCAAAAGTGAATGTGAATGTTGCCAACTCCAGAAATGATAAAAAAAACACCCTAAATGTAGTCCACGTGACTTCTGAAGCCCTGTAATAGCTTTGTGTGAAAGACCGACACAAATTTAAGTTATTATACGTCGAGAATCTTGATTTCTGCCCTGATTCTGCAAAAGCATGTAATAACTTTGGTTGCATGTTGAAATACTGTAACTTGAGTGTGAGTCAATGAAGACATTGATCATTTTCACTGTTGTGTGGGCAACAAAACAGTTTACAGACAAATATTTGAATCCACTTCTGCTTTAAAGAGGTCCAAATATATTTGTTTCTAATTGGGTAATGTGCGGTTTAGTATGTAGGGCATACTCTTCTTGTCATTTCCTGGGGAGTCATTTTTTGACCACAATGATGCTTAGATACACCGGAAGATACAGTACTGAACAGTTAGAAGCTTTCATTTGAGAAACTGCTTGTTCAACTGCTTGCTAGCTCCCAAAATCACACACCTTCAGTGAATTACTTTTCAGGTACAGTACATGTCTTACTCACATTGCTGTAAAATAGAGTTGCTTAAAACTCTGTGACACAGTATTGTGTATGCATTGACTATCATTGAAGACAATTTTCTCTTGAATGTACTTGTCTGTTTAGAATCTAAAGATTTAGTTTGACAACAGTGTGTTTGCAGCAAATGCGCCATGCTTGCGTCATTGTCAGATTTATTACGTTTAGCATAAAATGAGGCTTATTTGTTGGGTGAATCTCATGAAACTTGTCACGGTTATATTTTTGACTTCAATCGAAAGAAAGCAATCAGAAATTCTATTTTGCAATGGCAATTGACCTGATTTAGGACTAAGACTTTTTTAATATATTTATTTATTTTGTTGATATATGATTCAAGTTGTAAAATATTTACATATCATAGATGTTTTTGTTTAATTTTAGTAAGTAGTTCTAATTAGATTCTTATTACTAACAGTAAGGATTTTTTTTTTTAATTTGCAAAATGAATGCCAGTCACAAAACAACAAAATGTTGTGATGCATTTTAGTAATAGCAAAATTTGGGGAGAAAGTTTGCTTAACACGAAAATAATTATAATTTATGTAATGCTCTTGCAAAAGTTTTGTATGCGGTATTTTATTTTTGATATTGGTGCAAAATATTGGGCTCGATGAGTCTCGTGAATCTAATGAAACATCAAATATATACAGTGATATGCTTTTAGTGTTTATGCTTCTTAAAGTTATGTAACGGAAGTAGCAACAGATCTTTTCTTCTGTGTTGTGACGTACATCAGAGTTAAACGTTCATGCATCAGTTGTTGACTGGATCTGAATGCGAGGTTTAACCAGACTAAATGATTGGAGAAGACCAGCATGTCACCAGAGAGAACTCTACCCTTACACTAAAAGATGAAGTTATGATGTTTTAATAAAAAATTGAGCTTTGATGAATCGTTCACAGTGAGATCAATAACTTGCTTCACTTTTCATTGCATGGCGAATGCTTGTGCATTTAAAGGATTTGAGATGTTGATGAGGGAAGTGTTTGTGACACTGGAATGTGAGGCGTAGTGTC
>NW_015512663.1:0-800 GCF_001515645.1 Sinocyclocheilus grahami | reverse complement strand
CACACAGTCAGCAGCAGGAATATTAGCCTGCTGTCACTTTAAGAGCTGCACGTATCCAATTTACTGTTACACACATATTCATTCTCAACTGTTTACGTTCAAGAGTTTATGTGAATAATCACCAAGCGCCACATTTTGACACATTTTTATGTATCTGACCATTTAGGCGCACATCTTAAGCTAAAAGTTGACTTTACGTGTCCGTGTTCTGTTCCATCTCTGAGCACATGCACAGAAACCTCCTGAGGAACAGCGCAAGTTCTCTTTCGCACTTTGAAAAACACAAATAAACTTAAATCATGCACGTCCCATTTTTGAGAAAGTCAGGTTACATGATTTGACTGATCTGCACATGAAGTTTGGACTTTTATGGAGGAGCAAAAGGGGCGGAATGGCGCACGATATCTCGATTATTGTATTTACATAATCGTTGGAGGCCGAAAGTGAAATCTAAAATGTATTTCGATTAATTCCACAGCTCCAGTTGACACCATTGTCAAAACTATCCCCGTTCACACGGATCCACGAAAACGACTAAAGACGCTGTATTATTCATGCCAGGCCAGCAGTTGGCGATCCCACTTTGTAAAGAAACTCTGCATGACCAAACGGATTCCTATAGACTGAACATGTAATACTCACAAGCATGATGATGTAACCGTTTTCACAAATTCGCGTTTTTATAGTTTACATGGAGACTAAATCGGTATAATTTTCAAAAACTTGCACTTTGAAACTCGTTTTCAAAAGTTTGCATTTTCAGGCCCCCAAAACGCCGTTTTTGTGTAAATGAACGGCCA
>NW_015512662.1:6991-8287 GCF_001515645.1 Sinocyclocheilus grahami | reverse complement strand
CAGGTGTATCTTTTTATGTCACAACAATGTGCTTGTTGCATCAGAGTGAGTAAATGTACTGTATGTACACTGACAGAGAGACGAGCAGCTTGTATGCTGTTTATAAGATTTGATTTATGAATAACAGATAGTTCCAAAGATGCACGAAGATGGACGAATAAACAGAGTGTGAGTGAGTGCAGCCTGACATCGGGACACCCATTCGGCAGGGGACCCTTGATCACCCCCTCCGTCCAGCCAGAACAGTTTGTCCCAGGACATTTGGGGGTGGTTTGCGACCCCCTGGCCTGCAGTTCCAGTATCATTTTGCCTGCGCACCAGCCAACTTTCCAGTGACGAACCGAGACACGACACGTGCCGAGGCTGTGTAAAACAAGAGCCAAGTAAAACAAGTGCTAGTGCAATGCTCTGACGCTCATGCGGATACAGTACACATACAACCTCTGTATGCTTTCTGTAGTGGAAGAATAAATATCTGAAGAAAAATAAGAATTACTGTTGCATGCCGTCACATCCTTTGAAAAGCATTGGAGTTAAATAGCTAAAGTCAACTTTTACAGCTTTGGCACGTTTGTTCTGTCCTGATTTGGAGTGGACTCTTTACAGCAGAAAACAAATCTAACATTTGGATGAAAAAGCCCAAGATTTGATGAATAGCTAAAGTAAGGATCACAAACGGCTTGTAACTGCATTACACTACAAACAGTATGTAATTATTATGAGTAGTATATATTATCAGTCTGTTCATTTATTGCTGCAACTTTCCAGTTCATATTGGTTTTATTTTTCATTTCTAAGACTTTATCTCAACAAAATCTGAATGGATGCAACTGCAAATGAACCAACAGAATTCAATGCACAGCATTGCATAGCAACCTACGGAGAAATACAGACCTAAAAGAAGATGTAGTCAGTGACTGGTTGATTCTGTGAGAGCTAATCATAGCAGCCGAGTAACTGGCAATAAAACGGTTTCCTGGTGGACTAATAAAAACCTGTGCACTTTAGACTCCTGGAAACTGCATATTGCTAACTATTGCCATTTTTATATGTTGTTTTATATTCCAAGAATTACCAAGTTCACAATTAAGCCCTGAAAAATGCTGTACAAAAGCATGCAATCTACAGAAAGGTCTACATCCTTGTTGTGTTCCTGTAAGTCACTTTGAATAAAAGTATCTTCTAACTGGTTTCTGCAGGTCCACAAATTAAGGCCTAAAAGGGTCTTAAATCTGAGCAGAAAGTCTTACATTCATAAAGTCACGGCATTAAATGTTGCATGCACTGCAAAAAAAA
>NW_015512662.1:4809-6522 GCF_001515645.1 Sinocyclocheilus grahami | reverse complement strand
TAAATCTAAAACACCCTTTGTTTACCATAAATACTGTGGAATACTGCAACTGTGACTCTGTGGTTCTGTAAATGTATATATTTGGTGACGGATGGTGCATCTGTTTGTGAGCATCAGACTATTTCAAATCCAGCCTCATGACAAGCATATGGGTCGCTTGTCTCATTCATCTGAGGTGCAGACAGGAAACATACCGAATGTGTGGCGGCACTGAATCACCTGACACTCTAATAATAGACACAAAGAGCACATAGTTCAGCCTAACTTTGGTGGGGGAAAAAATACAAATGCATTCCCAATGCAAGCTAAATAGGACCACAAAATTAACTCAGAACAAATCATAAAGAAAACAATCAAACACTAATCAAGTTTCTGGTAATCCATATAATACACAAAAGTAAGGTACGTTCAAGAAATGAACTCAACTATGACTTGAGTAGGCACAGAAAGTACTCAGTAACTGTTTTAATTATTGAGCCTGATGTTGAATGATGACTGTGCTTAACATGAAGGCACTAATACATGGACTCTCAGATACTCAGATCTCAAGGATCATTGGATTATACATGACTCCAGTTCATAGTGATGTGAAATGAGAGACTAATCAAACCTCAGCACATGGCATTTGTCAACATGTAAAGTCTGAAAGCTGCATGACTCGCTGCATCAGGTGCTGACAGCGTCTTTACGTCACTGCTGCTCAACTCTCAATCTGTCAAACAGGTGAATGGGTTTGTGACTATTATGCATCAGGTGTGATGAAGTGACATGCAGTGTTACATCACTTTAGTGTGCACTGCCAAAACACTTAAATTGTTTCCATAGGCATGACTACACTCGGTGTGCTTAAATATACCACTGCATCAGTTAGAAAAGTTTACTTGAACTAATGTTTGTTAATGAACAGATGTGGTAAAAATCGATTATAAATGAAAAATAAAAATCAAGTCTGTTCTTGTCAAATTTAATTGCATGCATTAAACATGTCTATAAATGTCTTATTTATCTGTCAAATTTCCGTGCATCACAGAACAGGCATGAAGTGATGCACAATGTTTACAAAGCAGGGTTACAAACTCATTGAAAGGAACAAACCAGCTGCAAACTTGGGAAAGTATTGAATTTGTAACAATACAGCTGTCAGGTTGAATACTCTGATAATGACTCGCTTAAGCAGCTGCAGATGCATCAGATTGTCACTTGTCACTTTATGTCTTTTTTTGAATTGCTTCTTTCATATAACCACAGATTGTTCTTCTTACCACTTTCCAGCTTCATAGTTTGTCATCAGTGGTAAAAACAACATTTACCTGTTCACTGGGTGAAGCGGAGGATCTGGATTTCCTCCGGTATGAGAGTAAGTCCCAGATTATGTGCCAGAGATACAATGCCATAAGACACACGCTGCCAACAATCCAAATGTATCTGCCTTTGAAGAAGCAATCCATTGTCAATGACTACTTCTTATGTCTTCTCTAGACGGTTATGGGAAACTCTGTGCACAGAACTCCCTTTAAAAATGGCCTCTTTTTGATTCACATGTCTTTGCATTCTCAAGCCCCCTCCTTGTGCGACTACTGGAGAGACCGAAGAGACGAACCCATCTGTCTCCAGCGAAACGGAAGTGACAGGTGCGGAGATAAGGCTGTTTGAATGGGCTGCTCTCTTTTCACTCTCACACACCATCCTTGTGATCTCTAAACAACTGTTATG
>NW_015512662.1:3525-4728 GCF_001515645.1 Sinocyclocheilus grahami | reverse complement strand
TGGACAGAGCTAGGCAGCAGAGATGGGCACAAATACATGAAAATGTATTTAAAACACAAATACAAAATAATGTGTAGAAAAATTTACTTAAATGCAAATCATATTAGATTTTTTTTCAAAGGCTTTATAATACAAAATACGTATTTTAAATACACGTATCTGAAATACTGCCAATCCACTGGGTAGTAACCGATTACCCCCACATAATTGTATTCTGAAGCACTGTATCAATTCTCTCACATGAGCAGATTAGTGCTACTGGATCTTAGTGCTGCGTTTGACACTATCGACCACAACATTCTTTTGAGTAGACTACAAAATTATGTTGGCATTAGTGGAATTGCATTGTCATGGTTCAAATCTTACTTATCTGACCATCATCAATTCGTAGCAGTGAATGATAAGATATCATATTGATCACAAGTACAGTGTGGAGTGCCACAAGGCTCAGTACTAGGACCGTTGCTTTTCACACTTTACGTTACACTTCGGAGATATCTTCAAGAAACATGGTGTTAGCTTTCACTGTTCTTCGCGGTCCGATGAAACCTACAAATTTGCAAAACTAACGGAATGCATAGTTGATATAAAAAAATTGGATGACTAGTAATTTCCTAATGCTAAATTCTGAAAAAAAACTGAGGTTTTAATTATTGTACCAAAAACCTCTGCATGTAATAACCTAAAACACTGTCTAACACTTGAAAGCTGCTCGGTTAATTCCTCATCATCAGTTAGGAACCTAGGTGTGCTATTCAATAGCAATCTTTCCTTTGAAAACCATGTTTCTAGCATTTGTAAAACTTAATTTTTCCATCTTTTCCATCTTGCTTTATTGGGAGGTTGCTCTGTGCGCCTAATAAACAAAAATCCAGCTGGTCCAAAATGCCCCAGTGACAGCTTTTGTACCTTTTTTTCTGAGAGTATAGGTGAGACAGTATCATTGGTCACTGGTGAATATACTGTATATGCAGTCCTAACAAGCGATGGTGATTGTTTTCAGGTGCAGATGGTTAGATTTTCATGGAACGTGACTGAGGATGGAGGTGTGACAGTACAATCCCCCCAGCCGCACTGGAAGGGGTAAGACCTGATGAAGTGAGTTTTGAGCGCACTCAGCCAAGGAAGATAATGACTCTAGTGAGTGGATGGCGATGGCAGTGAGTTCAGAGGAAGCTGCCAGTCTCCTGGATCTTATTTTAT
>NW_015512662.1:1935-3064 GCF_001515645.1 Sinocyclocheilus grahami | reverse complement strand
TTCCCAGTAGAAACTGGAACACCCCCACAAGTTGGAATTCCGACTCAGAATCTCAGGAACAGCAACTCAAGTGGGACATCATTCCAAGCACTCAAGGCAGGATGATGAAACAATTGAGGAAGATTAGGATGAAACACTGAGACTATGATTAGTGAATGCATCCAGTCTTTGTTTGCGGGGGCAGGAGGGATGGTTAGAATTCCAGGAAACGTGAGCAGAGAGTGGATGGAGGTGGAGAGCATGATGGAGGTGTGACAGCTATAGTACATCGATGATGCATCGCTATCTCATATTTATTCATGAGACTGCGTGGATCATGACAGCACATGGTGCTTTCCTATGACAGACACTTCATACATCAAGATCACAAACAGTAGCTGAAGGTTGGTTGCAAGTGAGTGTTTGTTGCTATAGTGTAGGAGTTCAAAAGCTGGGATAAATTAAAAAGTTAGAAATACACAGTCTGGTCTTGCATATATATGTGTAGTCATCAGATTTAATTAAAGATCAAGTCATCAGAAAGTATGACGCAAATTGTCATTTTCTGTCACTGTTAATGCATTAGTGTGATCTACAAAGCTTCTCTTATTTTCATTGCAACCTGTTTAATATCTGTGTTGTTATTTGGATTGGAATGCATGCTCACTCTTTGAAAACAAACAAACTATAGATCCAATACACTTATGAATAGTTGATTTCCATGTATTCACTTTTAGCTTAATGTGCTTAATGCGAGTCGGTAGTCATTCACACAGCACAACCCCTCCACTAGACGGCAGCATTCTACCATGTTTTATCACTGTAGAACCAAGGTTTAAGAGAGAAAGAGAGACCTCAAACTTTACCAGTAAATGCACATTTATGGATTGACAGTCAGAAACTAGAAGCTAGACATTTTCTAAGATTCAAACCAGCAATCTTGCTGTTAATAGTGCCACGCTTTAGCAGTTGAGCTACACAAGGCATGACTGGCATGGCATTTAAAAGCTTAATTCTCATGTTAATATGTATTGCATCTTTATTAGAGCTAAGCAGTCTTTGTCTGTGCGTGTGCACCTGTTTGCCCTCGAGCTCGATATGTTTCAGCTCCCAGAAGCAGTGCATGGTCTCGACCCTCTCCAGACAGTGG
>NW_015512662.1:0-271 GCF_001515645.1 Sinocyclocheilus grahami | reverse complement strand
TCGTTGGGGAATAGGAAGGAACCCGCTGCACTTACCAGAGCAGAGACCGGAGAGGAGGAAGTACATAACGGTGTGGAAGTAGGAGTTGGTGGTGTCGAGGATTCCTGCTGAACTTGGGCTGGAGTGGCAGTGGAGGTAGAGCATGAAGTTGGAGTGAAAGAACAGCACTTGTGCATCGAGTGCGGCACCTGAAAGGTTAATAGTGCATTCCATTCCGAATTCCGAGTTCCCAGTAGAAACTGGAACACCCCCACAAGTTGGAATTCCGACT
>NW_015512661.1:4745-8289 GCF_001515645.1 Sinocyclocheilus grahami | reverse complement strand
ACTCCTCTGAGTAGATGACGACACGACCGGTAGGAAGTCGACCCAATATATTGGAATCATGTGCTGGGTGATTAGCAAACCTCATGATGGCTGATAGGGGCATAATAGTAGTGTCCGTATATGATAGAAATCCCTACACTTTTGTGAGGTTGAACCCTGCCTCATCAATATATATGAATTCATGCAGGATTTCCTCAGCATCCATTTGCAAAACTCTCTTTGCCCTGGGACATTGATTATAGCCCTGTGGCCAATGATATTTCTGCCTCTCCTTCTTGCTTTTGTGAGGTTGAACCCTGCCTCATCAATATATATATATATATATGAATTCATGCAGGATTTCCTCAGCATCCATCTGCAAAACTCTCTGAAATACAGTGAAAGACAACATTGTGTAGTTCAGGATAGGTCTAGTATTTTACAGTCAATGTAAAAAAGTAATGTGTAGAATATGCAACATCACAGTGCTAAAGTGAACAATACAAACCTCCACATACTCATGCCGCAGCTGTTTGACCTGCTCTGAATTCCGCTCAAAAGGCACTTGATAAAGTTGTTTCATTTGAACCTGATGTCTTTTCAGGATGCGTGCCAGTGTTGACTGAGAGACCTGATGGACATTATTGAAAATGGCATGGTCGCCGATAATGTTTGCTTGTAGTTCTCTGAGCCTGATAGCATTATTGGCCAAAACCATGTTAATTATCTCTCTCTCTTGTTCTTGCGTGAATATGGGCCCCCTTCCTCCTTGTCGTTCCCGACCCTCAATCCTATGTAGAGAATAATACATGTAACTTACTGTACAATGTCACAGGAAGGGGTATCACAAGTGCTGAAATGGTGCATACAATAAGCGGCTGATTACTGTAACCGTAGACAGATCTTCTTTTACCTGTTTTCCTGTCGAAAAGTCCTTATGACTGATGCCACTGTATATCTGCTAAGATTTGGCTGAACTCTGTCCAGCCTCCCTCAGCGTCAATCCATGGTTCACAACATGGTCCACTAGTGTTGCACAAATGTCATTTGATAAGTTTGGTCCTCTTCTTCTTTGTGCACGTTCTCTTCCTGCTTCAGGTCTTCCTCGGCCTCTGCCTCTTCCTCTACCTCCTTCTCCTCCTCTGTGTAGTCCTCCTCTCACCCTCTCTCTTCTTCTGAATCCTTCCATTTTGGTTGAAGGCAGGTGAACCTACCTGCTGCATTTTTATAGTGCTTAAACCTGATTGGTGTGTCTACAATTTAGCAATCATGTGTTTGTGCACCTGATGGCTGTGTTTAACAGATTGGCTCATAGGTGTGGTAATTTGACAGTCAGTGCTTTGGAATTGCAAGGAAGGGACATCATGATATACTTCTGTGTCTGATGTATACAAGCGTGTTTAGTGTTTTGCAAATCACTGTGTGTAATGTTTTGCAAATAGTGTGAAGCTGACAATGTGCTTACAGTTGTGCAAATCTAGCCTTGTGTTTTGCTCCTTGAGTGTAAGGTTTTGCTAATTGTTGGAACAGTTTAATTTTAGTGTGTAAGCAATCGTAAAAAACTGTAAACAATCTTCGTTTGTGTTCTACTGAATAAACAAAGTCGCCTACATAGGGCTGTGCAAAAAATCTAATGCGATTTTCATGTGCATCTCGTCAGTAAAGGTGCTTCTGTGATTAGTAGTAAATCTCCAGCACGTGCTTTCAGATGGAGCGGCATTTACTACACAGAGCCATAGTTCACTGACAAGCTACACAAAATCTCGTTCAAAATCGGCAATGAATCGCCTGCGATTTTGAATGCGATTTTGTGTAGCTTGTTAGTAGATGCGCATGAAAACTGCATTCGATTTTTTTTGCACAGCCCTAAACCTACATCTTGGATGCCTTTAGGTGTGGTAATTTGACAGTCAGTGCTTTGGAATTGCAAGGAAGGGACATCATGATATACTTCTGTGTCTGATGTATACAAGCGTGTTTAGTGTTTTGCAAATCACTGTGTGTAATGTTTTGCAAATAGTGTGAAGCTGACAATGTGCTTACAGTTGTGCAAATCTAGCCTTGTGTTTTGCTCCTTGAGTGTAAGGTTTTGCTAATTGTTGGAACAGTTTAATTTTAGTGTGTAAGCAATCGTAAAAAACTGTAAACAATCTTCGTTTGTGTTCTACTGAATAAACAAAGTCACCTACATAGGGCTGTGCAAAAAATCTAATGCGATTTTCATGTGCATCTCGTCAGTAAAGGTGCTTCTGTGATTAGTAGTAAATCTCCAGCACGTGCTTTCAGATGGAGCGGCATTTACTACACAGAGCCATAGTTCACTGACAAGCTGCACAAAATCTCGTTCAAAATCGGCAATGAATCGCCTGCGATTTTGAATGCGATTTTGTGTAGCTTGTTAGTAGATGCGCATGAAAACTGCATTCGATTTTTTTTGCACAGCCCTAAACCTACATCTTGGATGCCTTGGGGGTAAGCAGATAAACATCAAATTTTCATTTTTGGGTTAACTACCCCTGTAAGCAATGCATAAATGTGTTACAGAGGAGGCTTCCGTACCGACGACTCCTCACCACCAGAGGGAACTCTCTCCTGAATATTGACTTCATCCATTCGGACTCCAGTTCCCATCATGCCTCATACCTGGGACTGATTGCACGCACACACACATATAAGCCAAACACTCACAGCTTCTCACTGCAAAGTCTTGATTTGCCCCGGCTGTCACTTCTGAACGTTTACCCTGTATCTTGCCTTTCGTTTGACCTTGGACTGTTTATCGTACTCTGATCTGTCTGTCTGCCGCCTGCCTCGACCTCCTACCCATCCCACATTCTGTCTCAGCCTAGCCCTCGCTATTGTATCTACTGGTGATTGACCCTGTCTTTTCTGTTTACGCAATAAAAACGCTGCAAATGGATCTTGACTCTGATGATGATTCGCAACAGAAGACTTCGCCGCACAGCGATCCAGCAGCACTCAGGCAATTATCCACTGAGCTATCTGCGCAGGCCACACAGCTCGCCATGCATCACCACCAACTAAACCGGCTTACCTCACTCACTGAGGAGTTAGTGAAGGCGCTGCACGGCCTACAAATAACGCCAACCGCGGCTGCAGCCGCTCCAGCCCCGGTACCTCACGACCGAAGAACGCAAGCGCCGAATGCAGAACCAACTGTGCCTCTACTGTGGTCAGGCTGGGCACATGATATCCTCCTGCCCGGTCCGTCCATCATCCAAACCCCGACTGGTGAGTGTCAACAATCATATCACTACTTGCCCTTCAAGCATAATGTTGCCGGTTGAAATAATTGTCAGTAATAAAACGATTACCTCTTCCACCCTGTTAGATTCCGGGTCAGCTGGAAACTTTGTTTCACATGAATTCGCCCTGCAACATAATCTCACACTTACCCCTTGTAATTTCCCTTTGGCAGTGGAGGCGCTAGACGGCTGACCCATCGGAGATGGGAAAGTATTACGTATCACCTAAGAAGTCAAACTGCAAATAGGAACCCTCCATTCTGAATATCAAATTCTACGTCATCCAGTCTTCTAATCAT
>NW_015512661.1:3832-4210 GCF_001515645.1 Sinocyclocheilus grahami | reverse complement strand
GGGTTATGCCCTTCGGCCTGGCAAACAGTCCCTCGATCTTCCAATCCTTCATGAATGATGTTTTTCGGGACATGCTCAACAGATGGGTGATCGTGTACATCGACGACATCCTGATCTATTCAAATTCCCTGGAACAACACATTCGTCATGTCAGATCGGTACTAAAGTGCCTCGTTCAGTATCAACTCTACGCTAAAGCAGAGAAATGCGAATTCCATCAGAGAAGCACAACGTTCCTGGGGTATGTGATCAGCCAGGAGGGGGTAGTGATGGATGAGAGGAAGGTCAGGGCAGTTCTGGAATGGCCGCTTCCCCAGACAGTCAAGGATTTACAACGCTTCCTGGGGTTTGCGAACTTCTAAAGGCGATTTATCAGGA
>NW_015512661.1:1788-3586 GCF_001515645.1 Sinocyclocheilus grahami | reverse complement strand
GTCACGGATCCCCAGCAAAGATGTACCCTTGCGCCGCCTTCTCACGCAAGCTAACCACTGCCGAACGAAATTACGACGTGGGCAACCGTGAACTTCTGGCCATGAAATTAGCACTAGAGGAATGGCGCCACTGGCTGGAGGGGGCATCACATCCATTTCTAGTCCTCACCGATCACAAAAACCTCGAATACCTACGCTCGGCCAAACGACTGAACCCCCGACAGGCAAGATGGGCGTTATTCTTTACGAGATTTCAGTTTACTGTATCATACAGACCCGGCACCAAGAATATCAAGGCCGATGCTCTCTCACGTCAAGCGGAGGAGACGTGCTTCTCGGACGTCAATGAAAGTATAATTCCTGAGAACCTCCTCATCGCACCTGTACAGTGGGACATCATGACCGAAGCAAACAACTTGAATCTTCAGAATCCGCCACCGCCTGAAAGCCCCCCCAATCTCACCTATGTTCCTGAATCACTACGAGAGCGTCTATTAACACAAGTACATGCTCTGCCCAGCTCGGGACACCCTGGATTCGCTGCCACTGCACATCTGCTCCAAAACCAATTCCAGTGGCCAACTCTGTTATCTGATGCCACCAAATACATCCGAAACTGCATTACCTGCAACACTACTAAATCACCCAGACAACTACCAGCAGGCCTGTTACAACCATTGCCCACGCCACAACAGCCCTGGTCTCACATCGCCATCGACTTCATCACCGACCTACCCAGCTCTCAAGGTAATACCATTATACTTACGATTATAGACCGATTTTCCAAAGCATGCCGTCTAATTCCCCTGCCTAAACTCCCCACGTCATTTGAAACTGCTGAATTACTATGCAATCATGCGTTTCGTTTCTATGGTCTGCCTGAGGACATTGTCTCAGACCGGGGTCCCCAGTTCACCTCAAGGGTATGGACTGCCTTCTTCAAACACCTCAATGTAAACATCAGCCTCACATCCGGCTATCATCCTCAGTCCAACGGACAGACAGATCGCCTGAATCAGGAGATCATACGGTTCCTTCGATTGCATTGCCAGCAACGACAACCCAACTGGAGCAGGTACTTGTTTTGGGCGGAATATGCTCAGAATTTCCTCATGAAACCCGCCACAGGGGTGACTCCCTTTAGGTGCATGCTGGGCTTCCAACCGCCCTTGTTCCCCTGGGCTGGCGAGCCCACTGACCTCCCTTCAGTCACAGACTGGTTACAACACAGTGAGGAGGTCTGGGACCGAGCCCATACTCATTTGCTACATGCCGTTAGGAGAACAGCACAACAGGCCAACCGACACCGACGCCCCAGTCCCGAATACGCCCCTGGCCAATGGGTTTGGCTGTCCTCTAAGGATCTGCGCCTCAGGCTCCCATGTAAAAAGCTCAGTCCCAGGTATGTTGGTCCATTCAAAATTTTAAGACAAATAACTCCAGTATCGTTCCGTTTAGAGCTGCCCACTAACTATCGTAAATATCTCACTTTCCATGTATCGCTTCTGAAACCTGCTGGTGGTCCGGGAGGAGAGCCGGAGGAGGGAGCCAGGTTGCAGCCCCCCCCACCAATTCTGGTTGACGGCGAGGAGGCGTATCGTGTGCACGAGCTGCTGGACTCCAGGCGCTGGGTGCCACTCTCCAGTATCTGGTCGATTGGAAGGGGTACAGACCAGAGGAGCGATCCTGGGTCAAGACCGGAGATATCCTCGACCCCACTCTCACAGAAGAGTTTCACAGGACGCATCCGGAGAAGCCGGCCCCTCGACCTCGTGGTAGACCCCGGCGTCGCTTGCCT
>NW_015512661.1:0-1417 GCF_001515645.1 Sinocyclocheilus grahami | reverse complement strand
AAAAATACAGTGGTTAAATTAAAAAAAAAATTATATTGCTCTTTGTTTTAAAAAAAATTTATAAAAAATGTCAATAATTATCGATACCGAACAATATGAAACATTATATCGTTGATACATATTTTTTAGCTATATATATTGCTATATCGCCCAGCCCTAATATATATATAGTTTTCAAAGTTTCAAGGTTCATAAACATTTACCATTGTAACAATAGTTTCAGCCAAAACACCATAAATCACTAAAGTTATTACAATAAAATTACTGTATCTTTGTAAGCAAGACAAAAGAATTCAAACAAAAATACATGCATATTCCAAAAGCTGCTTTCACTGATCCACCATATTTATATTTGATGATTTTACATACAATAACTACACAATTTTGTTGGAAACAATGGTTACCACAGTAATTATTGTAAGGGTAATGGTAAATCATTTAGACACATTAATTGTGTGGTTACTGTCATCAACATCTTGTTCTGTCACCACTGTGGCCTTGTGACCGACGCTTAACCCCGAGATGTTCAAGAGAGGCTGTTCCTCTCATTAGCCAAGTATTAGCTGCTTTGGATAAAAATGTCTGCTGAATACCAATTAACTGCAAACCTACACATTTCACACATTATTTATTAGTGTATTTGACCTCAGAGGTACAAATTGTGCTGGAAATGTATAAGCTAACACAAATCCAGCAGAATAATTTATTCACTGCGGTGCAGTGCCAGTGAAAGCATGCAACCCCTTTTTCATATTTCATTGCTGTATGGAACCGTAATGTATTTAATTGAGTGTTTTTTCTTCATATCAACACCAAATATTCTGTGAAGTCAAAAACAAAGTGGCATTTACCTCCCGAGTTAATGCATTTAAAAGTGGAGTTTTTGTCGGCAAAACCGACAAAGCTTCATCAAGCTCCATTATGAATAGTAATATCTGTCATTCCACAGCTGCTTGAGTGGATTAGGTTTAGGATTTCACTAACACAATTTACCATAGTAAACATTTGGTTTTTACAGACCCGGTGTCCAGAATTAACTGCCAGGGGCAAAAATATGCCCATAAATATTTATTACTCACCTAGAAACTGTATTTTGCATTATTTTAATTGTAAAATCAATGTGTTTTTTTTAGTTGCTTATCTTTATGCATAATTATGGCAAACTGTGCCAGTGAAACGGTGAAACCAATAGTATCATAAATATTTTTTCATGGGTTTTTCTTTTTAGTACACAATTTGCATCTTTTTTATTTGATTCACTTATGTCAGACATTTGTGAGCATTTATTGTGTTTCTAAAAAATGTTTCCTCCTGCTGGTTTTATTTACTCATCACACCAATTTTTACTCACATTTGGCACTCACCAAGTTAATTTAGGATCATGCCCACACTCTGCTTTTGCAATGCGTTTTACATC
>NW_015512660.1:7883-8290 GCF_001515645.1 Sinocyclocheilus grahami | reverse complement strand
ATATCAGTAAAAACACGGAAAGCCAAAAAATGGTGGGGAAAGAGTTAATGCCAAGATATGCATAGATGTATATCATATTTCCAACTACTCATAGTCAATTATTTAAGATGATCTCTTCTTAAAAATATATTGTTTAGCTTCAATAACAGGAGCTGTGAATGTGGTAATATTAGTGTATTGAGTCACTTCTCTTCAGTTCCTTTCACTATAAATTAATCAGATAAAAATAAGTTTTCTGTTAAACCTGCAAAGAGGAAACTTCAAGCTGAGTCTTAATCCCTGTGGCATGTTTGAATTCACTTCTGTGTGAGACCTTTACCAAGAAACAAGGTTATCATCAAATACACAAACCCAAAGAAACGAGGACCCAAACTGCAAAGACCATCAGTTATTAACACCTTTGCTGA
>NW_015512660.1:5329-6246 GCF_001515645.1 Sinocyclocheilus grahami | reverse complement strand
GAAATTCGCATCAAGCTGTGAGTGCAGATGTTGCCCACCAAAAACTAAAGACTTCCTGTTGAGCTGCGATTATGAAGGTGAGTGAAATGCAACACATCTGATACAAGATCCTCCTCATCAATTAAAGCAGATTAAGATCTGCTGTCATATTTTACATGGGTCAGCCCTATACTTACTTGTAGCGCTTGGTCTTTGAACTACCTTCCTCTTCATCGTCGTCGTCATCATCAGCATTTGAGCCATCATCTGTTGATGGAACAAAACATGCTGTAGATCGGTATATATCCATACACTGTACTTGGATTTAACATTGTAAACAGATTATCAAAAGAAACAAGTGATAAATTAGTAAAAATATGCAACAAGTTTGTAAAGTTGTATTTATGCACATAAATACAGCTCTTCTGTATTGATATACCTGGCTCATGCTAGGTTGTTAATCCGAAAAGTAAAATAAGAACTAATTTACTTGGACATATTTCAATTTTAGACGCTGCATAGATTAAGGTCATCAAATAGATAATCTCCATGAAATGGCAATAAAACTAAATCAATAAAGATGAAAAGCCTTCTGGGAAATCAAGCCAGCCGTATAATAACTTCCAGACAAGATCCAGACTAATTCAATATTTGCAGAGCCGCTTCATTGGATTACTGCTTTTAGTTAATCCACGAGAACACCAGTTCTGCAGTTGGTGGGTGTATTAAACTTTATCTTGAGCATCATTATCACACTGTGAGGATTAAACTTTCAGCCAAGTTCATCCCTTTTCAGACTGTGCTCCTGTATTTCATATTATAAAGTCGTGAGTTACACTTCACTGATTCAGCAACTTAATCTGAACATAAATGAGTCTTTCCTTGAGGCTACAGTAGAGCTTGCCAACATGATCTCATTAGTATTTGCAGGTATGATA
>NW_015512660.1:0-1479 GCF_001515645.1 Sinocyclocheilus grahami | reverse complement strand
TTTTTTTTATGTACCACAGGAATCTAACCAACATCCCTATCTGGATAATCACACAACAGCTCCAATTCTGGTGTCATCAACCACATGTTAAAAGTATTTAACAGTGAAGCCAGTTTGTGTGAGTCAACAAAAGCTGAATGTGATAAGCCATGATGCCTGCTGGGCTTCAAAAATGTGTGTGTGAGTTTGTTTTGCAGTGGAGGAAAGTCCACACTGCTTTGGCAGAGAAAAATGGAAGCCTTGCATAACACGTCGTCCTAATGCAGGTTTTCGATTGGGTGTTAGTGCATCTGTTTAGCGCTGGAGGTTTGCCATGCGCACTTCTGTATTTTATTCAAGCATTACTGTCATCAAGCAGTTATAAAGCGACATGCATCATTTAAATAGTGCTAAAGCTGCTGACATTTATGACAGAATGAGATGAGATAAAACAAACATCTTTGTCACTATATAAGAACAAACTGGCTATTAAAGCATTCCAAAACACAAGAGAAAACAGCACACTTACAACAGTGGCGTTTGAAAGTGTAGGTTGACACAGAGACAATTGCAAAAACACAATCGATTGGTCATTATCTTGCTTGCAGAGTGTCATTTATTAGAAATAAAGATGCATCAAATTGATGGTAAGCCGTACAATCATATTTGCACAGACAAAACAGATAGTTACCATGGTGATCCAGGTATAGGCGTGGATGCAACCGGCCGCTTGTCTTTGAGCGAACTGTCCTCATCCATACTGACCTTAAAAGGCTCATACTGGACACACATACAGAAAGGATGTGTCAGCTTGACATGAGGGCATCATATATATATGGAAAAAAAAGTTATCAAATTAATTTAATGAAATCAAGAAAGCAATGCCTAATCCTGAGTAATACACAGTTTTACAAGAGTACGGGCAATCAAAAACTTAAAAGTATCAGTAAAAATAGCTCTAATAATAAAAAATATATTGTTTTAGTCAATACTTGTGTGATTTATGTATTTTATGCTTATCAGAGTATCATATTTTTATCTTAGTATTATATGCAGATTGTTTCAAATTGCTCAATTCAGTTTGGCGGCAGACAGCGAGGCTTTAAAACAGAGCGCATATGTTTGTTTTTTTCTACTCTGTAACCATGCAGGCAAAGTGAACCTCAATTATCTCACTCTAAACATGGGTTACAAGGCTAATAATAAAATATAGTGTTGATTACCCACCTGCTAAATGATGTAGATGTGTTCAGCCTTGAACACACACTCAGAAAACAACCAATTACCCAGTCCCTGCATGACCAAATGATGCAAATGACTGATTCTCTGAATAAGTTCGGACAGCAGGCTTGCACACTCTTTACGGTCAAATTAATTACCGTTCTGGGGGAATTTCGCTAATTCATCTGGCTAAGAAGATTTTAAAGGGGTCATATGATGCGATTTCAATTCGTAATTTCTCTTTGGAGTATTACAAGCTCTTGGTGCATAAAGAAGATC
>NW_015512659.1:7965-8292 GCF_001515645.1 Sinocyclocheilus grahami | reverse complement strand
AAACACAGGATTCCAGTTTCATTCAGGGCAGAGATTCAAAACACTAAGCGTGAGATTCCTCTATATATTATGCATTCACACAAGCTCAAAATGATCAAAAGTAACTTACGGCTCGGACTCTACGCTATCCAGTGGCTTGATGAAGTCTTTAGGCACATATCCCTTTTCCTCCACAAAGCCCTTAGATCCGTTAGCCTTAGCTGTGCGTCTCCTCACATACAACCAGTACTCAGTCTCTCCTGTCACCTCCAAAATATCTCCTTTCTTCAGATTTAGATCCCATATTGTGCGTGAGGGATAGTCGTAGATCGACTTGAAGACTCTTTT
>NW_015512659.1:5686-7390 GCF_001515645.1 Sinocyclocheilus grahami | reverse complement strand
TTCAGCGAGAGTGCAGCCGCACTGCATCATCACCAGTGCAGTCGGGACCACCTGCCAGTGCAGAACATATCAGGTATCACAGTTAAACCTGCCTTTGAAAATAACGCAATGCTTTTATTAAAGTGTATAATAGTTCAAGGAAAGGTTCACCAGAAAATGAAAATTTGTTCATAATTGACTCCATTCAAGATGTAGCTGAGTTTGTTTCTTCACAGATTTGGAGTGTTTGTAAGAAACAAATCCATCATTAAGACGTTTTAACTTTAAACCATTCCGGCTAAAATGAGAGTCGAAATTATTGCTTTCTCATCCAGTGATGGATTTGTTTCTTACAAACAAATCAGCTTTTCATTTCACAAGATGTTAACTGATGGACTGGAGTGGTGTGGATCATTGTGATGTTTTTATCAGCTGTTTGGACTCTCATTCTGACGGCACCCATTCACTGCAGAGCATCCATTGGTGAGCAAGTTATGCAGTGCTACATTTCTCCGAATCTAATGAACAAACTAACTCATCTACATCTTGGATGGCCTGATGGTGATGAACATTTTCAACATTTTTCATTTTTTGAGTTAAATATCCCTTTAATATTAGTTAATGCGTTAAATAATGTTAACTAATGTGTTACCTACTATTCTTTGTTAGTGTAAATATTCTTTTAAAAATAAGTGTTAGGCAATCTTTAATACTGAAGATAAATAAGCGAGTTCTTACTCGATCTTGTCTGTTAGCCGCATCTGTGTGTTTCCACACATCTACTGATGCCATGTCTTCACTCAGGTCATCTGTACCGTAGATGGCTCTCAGTAGAGCTCTTTCACACTCGCATTTGGAGCAGCCTGTGAACCGCTGACAGTGATGGTATATAATTAAACCCACCATACGGAAATCACACACAGGGGTTGTATTACAGTTCCAGCTCAATCAGTTTTCAAAACTGAAAGTTAAAAATAGCCAGATATAACATTTCTTTCAAATTCAAACGATATTTTCTGAAGAAAATATGAGTGGTTTGGCCATCCAAAACTCTTGCTATAATGCTACGCTCTTAAAAATAAAAGATTCTTAATTGGTTATTTTGTCAAACATGTTAGTAGAACAGTGGTATACCCACAGCTAATATTCCTTCAAATTTTGACAGATGAAGATTAACAATATTTCAGAAAAAAATCAAGTGTTTATAGATTGTTCTCTAATTTTGATCTCCACTGTATAGTTTCTATAAGAGATCAAAAACAGGTTGTTGTTTGGCATTTATGAGGTCTAATCTAACTTGGGGTTTAATTTGATTCTAACAGTATGTATGTACCTGTAAAATGTTGATGGCTCTCCTGTACAGCTTGCTGTTAGTTACTCTGAGGTCTATCATGTAATTCATGTAGACTTTTCCCTTCAGTACATGAGCTCCTGTGCTGATTGCATTAAGACACCATTTAGTTGAAAGCTCCCAGCGCTGTCTCTGTTGAAAAAAAGACTCTTTGAAGTCTTTACTTTATTATTCTTACAGCATGTATATATACTGTATATATATAGAGAGAGAGAGAGAGATGTTACAGTATAAATACTTCAACTAAATTGGTACTTCGTGGAGATTCATGTGACAAATGGCTTACCATTACAACTGAGTTCACCTCCTCTGAAGAAAAAGACCATGTAATGTGCAGAACGGTTCTAAACATGTTGCATACTGTTTCCTGAAGC
>NW_015512659.1:4249-5661 GCF_001515645.1 Sinocyclocheilus grahami | reverse complement strand
ATGTGCAGAACGGTTCTAAACATGTTGCATACTGTTTCCTGAAGCAATATATAGAGTCCATGCAAGAATTATCACATAAGCAGCATTATGCACTTATAAGACATGTACTGCAAGGGAATTTTATTAAGAAGTGAGAGTTTTTGCTAGCGGCAAATATCCTGGTTACTCATTTTACTCACAGGAATGGTGAATTTCTCAAGGTCATGAGCAATTGCATGCAAATTAGATGTCCTTCGCCTCACTTGATCAGCCAGTGCCGTCACCTCATGCAGGTCATCTTAGGAGAGACATTCAAATATATTTAAAATAGATTCAAGGAACTGACCATACTGTTATATGCAACTAATTCGTGTTTGCTCACCATTCACTGCAAACAGAAACAGCATCATGTCATTTTGACTCAGACTCGGTAAGATGGTCTCCACAAAATCTTTGTGACCAATTATGAATTCTGGCCCCTAGAAATAGTTGTTTTTATATGAATAGTTATTAATAAATGTTGTAATAAGAAATATTCAGGTAAATATGGCCTTAGATTATTCCAATTGCTACCTTTAAAGTGATAGTTTTGCAGATGCAAAAATATTTAATTCATTAGAATAGTATGAGAATGAGTAAATGATGATAAGATCTTCATTTTTGGATGAACTATCCCTTTAAGTTGTGAAATCAATAACTTTGAGCTCACCAGAAATGATAGATCTCCCTCTTTGTTTTTCATTTCTCTGAAACCATTGTTGATAAAACCTCTGATGTCATCAAAATCTGATAAAATAATGACAATTAAAAGGTGCTTCTGGGTTTAAACATTTCTCATAAATTTATTCTTGCACTGTTATTTACCCATTAACAAACTGTTTAAAGAACATATCAAATGGTAAAATAATATTTGGCACTGCATACAGCACCTGCTCCATATGTTGGGACGCATTCGCTGGCATCAGTCAGTCCGATAATGCCCAGAGTTTGCCATCCAATATAGTACACATGAGCATTCATCTGAAGACTGATGAAAGATTTACAAAAAAGAAATCATAAGTGTGCCTTTGATTATGACAAAACCTTGATTACAAAGTCTGCATTTTTCTTTTACCACATGCACTAGAAGTTCAGCCTGTTCATGTGGGAAAACTCAGGTTTATGTGTTGGGAGACACTAAAGTAGTGAAATGTTGTACCTCTCTCCTGCTTGATGAATAAGCACTGCAAGCTCATCACTGTGTGAGTAAGTAGTTTCATAAACCATCTCACTCGCTGTGATCCAGGCAGAAATGCATCTGAATGACACATTTAATCATAGTAGATTACGCTTAGAACTGTGGAAAATGATTCCATATTTTATACTGCATATCCCACCAGGAATTCATGATTAAAAAAAATTATAAAATAAAATAAATATATATATATATATAC
>NW_015512659.1:1792-3178 GCF_001515645.1 Sinocyclocheilus grahami | reverse complement strand
AGTAGGTCTACCTCGCCATATGTACAGGATTGAATCCCAGGAGCACTGGAGTAAAGACGTCTAAGTGCTTCAGACAAAAATCCAGTTGCCCAGCAACAAACGGTGCCTTTGACACAGAACAACATCATGAAGCGCATTTACAGACGGCTTTGATAAAGGCTCACGTTAATGTTACCTACATACTGTACGTAATAAAAACTGCAGACATTTCCTACCATACACTCAAAAAGTTAAAAAAGCTGTCACTGGGGTAGTACACTCTAAAAATTGCTGGGTTAGAAAGGGACAAACCCAGCTATTGGGTTGTTTTGACCCAGCGGTTGGGTTGTTTTGAACCCAACCGCTGGGTTTGTCCCTTTTTAACCCAGCGCTGGTTATATTTAACCCAGCATTTTTTAGAGTGTACCCTTTCAAAAGGGTACACTTTTGTACCTTTTGGTGCCTTTTTGTACCATCAATGTACCTTCATATTTGTACCTTAAATGTACATATTAGTACCTTTTGAAAGGGTACCACCCTAGTAACAGCTTTTGAGGCTATTTTCAGTGGTCAAAATATCATTAAAATCACATTTGTTATTATTTATGAAGTAACATTTTTTTTTAATTATTTGTATTATTGTGTTTGTAGGTATAAACTGGCCCTAACTGGTTTTAATACAATTAATCGAATATCACATTATGAAAAATAGTAAACAGTAGCCATTGCAAATAGGAAACATATATCAAATAAGTATTATATTATAACAAAATTATTTATAACAAAACTAAAGTTAAAAATGAGAACTTAGAAATAAAATGTTAACATATGTATTTCCATTTTTTTTTTTTTATTGAACAAATATTTGTAACATTTTCTAATTGTATTTAATATTTTCATTTTCACAAACTGACTATCCTGCATTAATTCAAATTGTTAATTTTCTTTTTTAATGTTATTTTATATATGTTTTTGCTTTTGGAGGCTTTGTTGGTCCAATTATTATTTTTTTTGTATGTGAAATTTGAAATTTTGAATGTAAAATGTGAAGTTTTGAATGTGAAAAACCAGGACTGTTCTTGGAAAACTGGGACGTCTGGTCACCCTAAATACAGACTTAACCCAGAACTATTGGATGTTTAGTTAAAATTCACTAAATGAATCTACAAATGAGAAGAGTTTATTTAAAATTTCTATTGTCACGACTTTTGTCCTTTACTATTGATTGAATAATGCGATTTGAAAAAAAGACAATAGTATCATTCATACCGACATGCCACAGGATATTCCAGTGAACAGAACATGCTTCTTTCCTGCACAAATCTGTTAGTGGAAAAAGAAAAATATGTTTGAAATAAGTCAAGCTTTATGAATGTTCTTTAGATAGTGTTTTTGTTTAAAAAAAAA
>NW_015512659.1:0-826 GCF_001515645.1 Sinocyclocheilus grahami | reverse complement strand
ATATATATATATATATATAAAACAAAATTCTGTATTTAAATTAAAATGTGCCTAAACTTAAATATTAAAATATTATTTCTGGGTTGTTAATTAAATTAAAGGACTTCTAGTTTATATTACTGACCCTCAGCATCATTTCCACTCTCTTTGCAACATCCACCATCGTTTGGATGACAGGTGAACTATATAGTCTCTATAAACAAAATGCACAGGGCAGCTTTACATGGAAAACTCTTGTTAGGAGCATAATGACCTAAAGTACAATTATTTCTCACATATCTGAAACTAACAGGCCAAACCTGATGAAGTGGATCCTGATTTTTCTTCTCAAAAATCTCAGCGTCGCATCTTCTCAGTATTTGCACCATCTGTTTGCCATTCACTCTATCAATATCTCTGCTGATGGGGTTGCATTTCTCCGTGACGGGTAGAGAGAGCTCGTGACACGACTGCTACGTTAGACAAAAGACCGAGCACTTAAGATTAACAGCATCACTCGAGAGCTCCTGTAATTACATTTTAGTTTACAGAGGAAGAAGATCGGTTGGTCTATTAACAGCTACAGGGCATTTGAAATGAAAGCACAGCCAGTTAACTGTGTTCAGTTTTCACTCACCTTCAAGTCATCCATGTTCATCAGACTCCAGCCTTTCAACACATACTCTGATTAGTGCAATGCACGGTAAACATGCATGAAAATAAAACGCACTGAGATCGCTTGAGAGAGAGAAAGCCCTCACTAAGCACAAAGTGAGCAAACAAAGTTCACCAAATGAACTTTGACCCGTCAGCTGTAAAAAAAAAAAAAAAAAAAAAATTCCCCCCT
>NW_015512658.1:5725-7798 GCF_001515645.1 Sinocyclocheilus grahami | reverse complement strand
GAGGAAGATGTTAGGTTTCTCAACAATAAAGAAAATAATATTTTTTTCAAAATTCTGTATGTTCTACTGAGTTATTGTAAGTGGCTGCAAGCAGTGTTGTTACATAATATGCATCATTATAGAGAAAGTGCTTCAGAGAGCTGTTAATGTTTTACCGCTGTGACCCGGGGAACTCAAATCTTGATGCTTTTACAGCAATTTCAACAAACCTGTAAGACACGATAGCATTCACAGCTGACTCCACTGCAGCCTGCAAGCTGAAGAAAATGATAGACACAGATATTATACAGCATGTGTCTATGAAAATGATCCCTCCATCTCATTCTCACTCACCTTTGCTAGTTTTTGAATACAGCAAACATGCTTAACTGCTGAAGAACAGAGTGTGAATGTGACAGCAAATCCATCTCTTCTTTTCTCTCATTGTGTCTGCCTCAGCTTCTTCACAGTCATGCCTGCTGTTGCCACAACCTTCGCTCTTTTTTACTTGTTAGGCTCCTCCCAGTTTTAACTCTCATTTATTTATCTCTTCATATTTGTTTTGTCTTTCTCTCATTTTTCCCCCCCATCAGGCTCCTCTCGTGGTCTCGTAAGATCTTTCTCTTTCACTCTGTGAGTGTTTCTTTCTCCTTTACATGAATGCAAAACTAATTGTAAACCCTCCCCCTTGTGCTCTTCCTCTATCTCTTTATTTTGTGTCGTTTCTTTTTCTCTCTCAGCTTGTGACTCAGCTCAGTATGAGCACATGACTGCAGGAATGTACACACAATTTCACAGACCCATGGCGAAAAGTGTGGGTCTGGGCTTGAATGTGTGTGAGCCTAGGAAAGAGAAAGAGACAGGAGATGATAGTGTTGTGGTTTTTCTACGTGTATTTGCCAAAACTGGTGCTGGTCATTGAGTTTGTAGAAAATAAACAAAACAGGTTTTGAGTCAAAAGTCCAACTGCACTGTTCTCTAGCAGTGGCTTAGTATGATGGTTTCATACACCTGGTAATTGTGTTAAATTAGGATTTTTTTGGTGAATTCTGTCCTCCTAACCAATGTCATGTCAATGTCAATATCATCATGTTTTTATAATGTCTGTTGGAATTTTATTTTATTTATTTTATCTATGGCTTTAAGGCCAGGGGGAAAAAATTATGTAAAAATAAAGAGCACAAAATATAATTGACAGTACACTAATGCCATCAACAGGCTTTATTAAAAAATGCATTTAAATTAGCACAGTAACTCAGGTGCATAAGTAATCATTTGTAGTTCAATCAAAATGTTATATAATAATATGCAGAGGTAACATTTAGGGAGATAAACTATTTGTTGTTGCTGTATTTATTTATTTAAAAATATATACATTTGATAGACTTGTATGACAATATTCGATAAGGTTTTCAGCACAATATTCAGCACAGTGGAGACAAATTTGTCAAAATATATTTGAATTAAATTAAAGCACATTTCAGTTCAATATCATGTCATCTTCTGCATTAATATAGAAAGTAAGCAATCAAAATGTAAGATATCTTGCATATAGTGCAGCACAGGACTGTCTCAGGGTCCTCTGATAGGCTATCTTACACATTTATTAGTAAAACAGCATCTGTTTTTGTCATGCTGTTTGTTAGGTCAGGATGTACTTTTCAACATCTTGTAACCATTTATTCAAAAACTAAAATCTTAGCCTTCTGAAGGCTAAAGAGGGTCAGTTTAAAATTATTAAAGACGTTTCTGTGTGTAACAAGTGCACCATTTGTGATGTGGACAGTCATCTTCCCTCAAGATTCATGTAATGGTGAACAGAATTGGTCTCTGCAGCAATGATCCAGCACACTTAAAGTATACTACATATAAATCAAAGGTTTACAGCTCCATATGAACCAAACACATGTAGGCCTACAGCACTGACTGATCAACTTTAATCAAGTAAAATATGATCATGGATTCTGATACAGACAACTCTTGGCACTATCGGCACCTGACCTCTCACTCACTGACTCCACCTGCTGGGAAATAAAAGTGGCCCTACACAAGAACTACGGTGGCCGAGAAGTGCAAAACAAATCACAATTCTGA
>NW_015512658.1:1002-2599 GCF_001515645.1 Sinocyclocheilus grahami | reverse complement strand
AAGAGACTGGTGCTGTGATACTCATCTATGCTCTGTGTTTCCACCTTTATCACTGCGACCCCTCCAGCACCATGCTGGTGCAGAGTCTGGATGACGGGTTCACCTGGAGCGCCCCACGAAACCTCTCCGTTGAGTTGGGGGTGAAGAGCTTTGCTCCAGGGCCTGGCTTCGGCATACAGGTGTGGTTAGAGCTCTTTACTTTCTGTTCCTCCTTCAGGAGAAAACTAAAGCATGCTTTTATGACTTCCTGTTGTTTATGATGCTGTTATGACTTCTCGGGTTGAATAAAACTACATTTTATCGTCTGCGTGGTTAAGCATTGGTTTATAAATGAGAACAAAAAAGCTGACATGGTCTTTTTGCAGCTTCAGGAGCAGTTTATATGCTTTTAGTCCATCATATGCCTTTGTTCACAGAAACGGTATGCTCCCAATGTGGGCCGTCTGGTGGTGTGTGGCCACGGATCCATCGCTGGTGACGGGGTCTTCTGCATCCTGAGTGATGATCATGGTGAATCCTGGCGATATGGAGCTGCTCTGAAGAGCATCCCTTACAACCAGCCTAAACAAGACCTGGACTTCAACCCAGATGAGTGTCAGGTAAAAGTAAACAACTCAATACACAGAATATATCTATGCTGAAGTGTTACTATATAGTAATTAGTGGGTTTTAAATCATTTTACTGTAGTACTGGATTCTTCTCTTTTTCAATAAAACATACAAACATTTTTTACAGTGTAGGCTTGATATTAAACAACTTGTGCTAATTGCCTATTTGACTTGACGTACTATCTCACATCCTTTTTGTCGGCTTTATCAGCCAGTGGAACTCGAGGACGGAAGTATAGTCATCAATGTGCGCAACCAGAACAAGTACCACTGCCGCTGTCGAATAATCGTGCGGAGTTTGGATGGAGGCGAGTCGCTGCCCGTGGAGGAACTGGTGTTTGACAAAACACTGATCGACCCCGTGGTCGCAGCCGGAGCCCTGCAGAAACAAGGAGTGATGTACTTCACCAACCCCTCCAGCACTCAGCACAGTGAGGAAGAGCAATTCCCAAAGCATTACTCAGAAATATCACAGTTAAAGCTCCATGGAAGATGAATTGTTGTTTTCTTGCACAGGGGTCAATCTAACTCTTCGCTGGTCCTTCTCTGATGGGAAGTCATGGGAAAAGGAGGCAGTCCAGATCTGGGCGGGGCCAAGCGGTTATTCGTGTATAACATCACTCAAGGGAGATTCTCCTGAGGACAGCAAATTCATCTACGTCATTTACGAAAAGGGCCATAAAGATTACTGTGAGACCATCTCTTTTGCCAAAATCCATCTGTATGGAGGGAAATAACATGCAGGTGGAGGAGCCAAGAAAAGGGATATTTAGGACTTTTAAAATGAACTTTTTTTGTTGTTGTTGAGAAAATCAAGGTATCAGCCTGATGAAAAATCATTTTCGTTACATTAAATCTGGTCTATACTATGAATGGTTTTTATATGAATTTCACTCCGGAAAAATATTGAGGCATCCTGCTTCAGTGCGAGATTGATTTATACAGCAATATATTATAAAACAGCTATGATTGTACCCACTGTTTTTTA
>NW_015512658.1:0-362 GCF_001515645.1 Sinocyclocheilus grahami | reverse complement strand
TCTTTTAGTTCCAATCATAACCAAGACAAATAAGAATACCTGACATTATATTTGAGTAGGGCAGCATTTGCACTTTTAAATTAGTCAGAGATGATCGCTATTCGCTAGAAAGTCTTAGAACAAATGTACCATATTTAATTAGATGGTACATCACTCCCTCCACCTGTCCTCACACCATAACTCAATAATTCATAGAGACTAAAACATCACACTTAAAAACAGAAAAATACACGGGCTCAAAAGCATTTATTTGATCAAACATGCAGTAAAACGAATAATGTGAAAAATGACCATTTACAATAACTTCTTTTTGAATATGATTTAAAATTTAATTTATGATGCAAAGCAGAATGATTCAGAAA
>NW_015512657.1:8023-8292 GCF_001515645.1 Sinocyclocheilus grahami | reverse complement strand
AAGATAGATAGATAGATGGATAGAATCAGACTGAAGATAGATATATATAGATGGATAGATAGAATCAGACTGAAGATAGATATAGATAGAATCAGACTGAAGATAGATAGATGGATAGAATCAGACTGAAGATAGATAGATGGATAGAATCAGACTGAAGATAGATAGATGGATAGAATCAGACTGAAGATAGATAGATGGATAGAATCAGACTGAAGATAGATAGATGGATAGAATCAGACTGAAGATAGATAGATAGATGGATAGAA
>NW_015512657.1:0-7801 GCF_001515645.1 Sinocyclocheilus grahami | reverse complement strand
TTATATTGCAGCCATTTGCTAAAATCATTTAAGTTAATTTTTTTTCCTCATTAATGTACACACAGCACCCCATATTGACAGAAAAACACAGAATTGTTGACATTTTTGCAGATTTATTAAAAAAGAAAAACTGAAATATCACATGGTCCTAAGTATTCAGACCCTTTGCTGTGACACTCGTATATTTAACTCGGGTGCTGTCCATTTCTTCTGATCATCCTTGAGATGGTTCTACACCTTCATTTGAGTCTAGCTGTGTTTGATTATACTGATTGGACTTGGAAAGCCACACACCTGTCTATATAAGACCTTACAGCTCACAGTGCATGTCAGAGCAAATGAGAATTATGAGGTCAAAGGAACTGCCTGAAGAGCTCAGAGACAGAATTGTGGCAAGGCACAGATCTGGCCAAGGTTACAACAAAATTTCTGCTGCACTTAAGGTTCCCAAGAGCACAGTGGCCTCCATTCCTTAAATGGAAGACGTTTGGGATGACCAGAACCCTTCCTAGAGCTGGCCGTCTGGCCAAACTGAGCTATCGGGGGAGAAGAGCCTTGGTGAGAGAGGTAAAGAAGAACCCAATGATCCCTGTGGCTGAGCTCCAGAGATGCAGTCGGGAGATGGGAGAAAGTTGTAGAAGTCAACCATCCCTGCAGCCCTCCACCAGTTGGGGCTTTATGGCAGAGTGGCCCGACGGAAGCCTCTCCTCAGTGCAAGACACATGGAGCCTGCATGGAGTTTGCTAAAAAACACCTGAATAAGATTCTCTGGTCTGATGAGACCAAGATAGAACTTTTTGGCCTTAATTCTAAGGGGTATGTGTGGAGAAAACCAGGCACTGCTCATCACCTGTCCAATACAGTCCCAACAGTGAAGCATGGTGGTGGCAGCATCATGCTGTGGGGGTGTTTTTCAGCTGCAGGGACAGGACGACTGGTTGGAATTGAGGGAAAGATGAATGCGGCCAAGTACAGGGATATCCTGGACGAAAACCTTCTCCAGAGTGCTCAGGACCTCAGACTGGGCTGAAGGTTTACCTTCCAACAAGACAATGACCTTAAGCACACAGCTAAAATAACGAAGGAGTGGCTTCACAACAACTCTGTGACTGTTCTTGAATGGCCCAGCCAGAGCCCTGACTTAAACCCAATTGAGCATCTCTGGAGAGACCTAAAAATGGCTGTCCACCAACGTTTACCATCCAACCTGACAGAACTGGAGAGGATCTGCAAGGAGGAATGGCAGAGGATCCCCAAATCCAGGTGTGAAAAACTTGTTGCATCTTTCCCAAAAAGACTCATGGCTGTATTAGATCAAAAGGGTGCTTCTACTAAATACTGAGCAAAGGGTCTGAATACTTAGGACCATGTGATATTTCAGTTTTTCTTTTTTAATAAATCTGCAAAAATGTCAACAATTCTGTGTTTTTCTGTCAATATGGGGTGCTGTGTGTACATTAATGAGGAAAAAAAATTAACTTAAATGATTTTAGCAAATGGCTGCAATTTAACAAAGAGTGAAAAATGTAAGGGGGTCTGAATACTTTCCGTACCCACTGTACATTTCACCAGGTTAAAATAATATCACAAGCTTTATTCTTGATTTATTTGTAACACATTAACCTCAAAACCTTTTCAGCTTTCTCTTTCTGCAAATTGTATGGTGTAGGGATATGATGACAGCACCCAGAATACGATCAAACACTCCAATGCAGCTCCATTCTTCGAGGAAGATGGATAAAAAATGCGCACAGCAAACAAAAACCTAGAAAAATGATATGCGACCCGCCAAATGCTGGCTGAATCACAGAGATGCCGATTCACACGGGACTAAGATCACAGACAACCTCCGCAATTATTACAAATGACTGGAGGTCACCAGGTTATACTAATCCCGTGCGAATGGGGCTTAAGCGTGTGTTTTGAGCAAATAAAATGTCCTTACCTTATGTAGGAAATGCTAAGTGATGGGTGATGGCGTTACGCTAGTTCTCCGTAGTTAAAATGCTATTGACAATCGTCTAACGTTACATCCCATTAAACACACTGAAAATATATAGTGATAAGCATGTTAATGTGTTTTTCATTATATTTGTGTAGCTGGAAGATTTTAACTTTTCTTTTTCTTTTTCGGAGTAGGGGTCCGTCCGTGGAGGCCGGGCCGAGTGCCGAGGTCAGGCTCCCCGAGCTCCCTGTTCCTGGTGGAATTGTTATGGCGCGGGATGCACCTTCCGGGAGGGGGGAGTAATGTCAGACTCTGTTACGTGTTTTGCCCCCCATGTGTTTCTATGCCCATATTTGGTCCTTCCCGTTCCTGTCCTTATTTGTTTCAGGTGTTCCCCGTTTAGTTCTATTGATCCCAGGTGTGTCTCGTCATCCCCTCATCATGTCATGTGTATATAAAGTGTTCGTAGTTCGGCGTCCGGTATTGTATGTCAACCTCTCCTGCTACGTGTGTTTTCCTGGTTCCCTGGATATAATTAAAGTCTCCTTGTTGATGTACTCCTTGTCGTCTCATTCTTCGATCCATGCTCCCGTGACACCAACCTCAAACTTTTGAATGGTAATGTATTTTTTTTTTTTTTTACAAACAATAAATACATAAGTTATTACACGAAAATGGAACAAAGGTATTGATGACTCTAGAGTGAAAATTAAAAATTTTTTGCTTTTTTTTTTGTTTGTTTGTTTTTCTTGTTTTGAAGATACTTTTTGTGACTCCATTTGGTAGGTGACACTTTGTAAATCATCAAACATCCCATTGTCTATTGTCATGGCTCCTTTCAAATAAATGTAAAAATTATACTGCTCAAAGTTGATTTATCTGCCGTTTCAAGGTGTATGTATGAACAATCTTGATGTTTTTCACCATTGTATTGCTGTCAATTACACCTCGAGTGCCACAGCTCACCTGTACTTAATCTAAGTTTACATGTGCTATTTAATCTCAGTACTCGCCTAACTGTTAAAACTGTCAGGTAGGTGTCTCACTTATTAATTGACATCTAAAGATATAATCACAACATGTAACTGAGAGCTCTCTCCTCCTACAGTATGTAGGAACTATTCTTCCCACTATTACTGCACTAAATATAACATCACACTCACGTCTCAGCACACTAACAGTTTGTATATTTAGATACTGATTATCTCAGTTCAATAAATTACAAAATCAAGAATACCTGCCAGACAATGATGTAAGTCCATGCATCAATATGATGCATGGACCTCCCCCTCACACAGCTATTTCATTATTCATTCTTGAATATGAATTCCAGGCTTTGTTAAAATTATGAATCAGAAATAAATGATTATGATGGGTCCCATGATTTTTTTTCATTCCCTCATAAAAAAATAAAATTGTTTATTTTGTAGTTAAAATGTGATACTTTTTTTTTGGTCTGTTGTCCAATTGTCCAGGTATCATGTATTGTGTGTTTGTATTCCCTACATTATGGGGACCAAAGGACATTATTATTATTATTTTTGGCTTATAAAACAGCTTATAAATCATACATAAAGTTTTTTTTAAATATATATATAGTGTGTGTGTACAGTGGGTACGGAAAGTATTCAGACCCCCTTAAATTTTTCACTCTTTGTTATATTGTAGCCATTTGCTAAAATCATTTAAGTTAATTTTTTTTCCTCATTAATGTACACACAGCACCCCATATTGACAGAAAAACACAGAATTGTTGACATTTTTGCAGATTTATTAAAAAAGAAAAACTGAAATATCACGTGGTCCTAAGTATTCAGACCCTTTGCTGTGACACTCATATATTTAACTCAGGTGCTGTCTATTTCTTCTGATCATCCTTGAGATGGTTCTACACCTTCATTTGAGTCTAGCTGTGTTTGATTATACTGATTGGACTTGATTTGGAAAGCCACACACCTGTCTATATAAGACCTTACAGCTCACAGTGCATGTCAGAGCAAATGAGAATTATGAGGTCAAAGGAACTGCCTGAAGAGCTCAGAGACAGAATTGTGGCAAGGCACAGATCTGGCCAAGGTTACAAAAAAATTTCTGCTGCACTTAAGGTTCCCAAGAGCACAGTGGCCTCCATTCCTTAAATGGAAGACGTTTGGGATGACCAGAACCCTTCCTAGAGCTGGCCGTCCGGCCAAACTGAGCTATCGGGGGGGAAGAGCCTTGGTGAGAGAGGTAAAGAAGAACCCAAAGATCACTGTGGCTGAGCTCCAGAGATGCAGTTGGGAGATGGGAGAAAGTTGTAGAAAGTCAACCATCACTGCAGCCCTCCACCAGTTGGGGCTTTATGGCAGAGTGGCCCGACGGAAGCCTCTCCTCAGTGCAAGACACATGAAAGCCCTCATGGAGTTTGCTAAAAAACACCAGAATAAGA
The DNA here is from genome assembly GCF_001515645.1 of Sinocyclocheilus grahami. Classification (NCBI taxonomy): domain Eukaryota; kingdom Metazoa; phylum Chordata; class Actinopteri; order Cypriniformes; family Cyprinidae; genus Sinocyclocheilus; species Sinocyclocheilus grahami. Next base: position 3,428 of record NW_015512657.1, on the reverse strand, counting down.
TTCTCTGGTCTGATGAGACCAAGATATAACTTTTTGGCCTTAATTCTAAGCGGTATGTGTGGAGAAAACCAGGCACTGCTCATCACCTGTCTAATACAGTCCCAACAGTGAAGCATGGTGGTGGCAGCATCATGCTGTGGGGGTGTTTTTCAGCTGCAGGGACAGGACGACTGGTTGGAATTGAGGGAAAGATGAATGCGGCCAAGTACAGGGATATCCTGGATGAAAACCTTCTCCAGAGTGCTCAGGACCTCAGACTGGGCCGAAGGTTTACCTTCCAACAAGACAATGACCCTAAGCACACAGCTAAAATAACGAAGGAGTGGCTTCACAACAATTCTGTGACTGTTCTTGAATGGCCCAGCCAGAGCCCTGACTTAAACCCAATTGAGCATCTCTGGATAGACCTAAAAATGGCTGTCCACCAATGTTTACCATCCAACCTGACAGAACTGGGGAGGATCTGCAAGGAGGAATGGCAGAGGCTCCCCAAATCCAGGTGTGAAAAACTTGTTGCATCTTTCCCAAAAAGACTCATGGCTGTATTAGATCAAAAGGGTGCTTCTACTAAATACTGAGCAAAGGGTCTGAATACTTAGGACCATGTGATATTTCAGTTTTTCTTTTTTAATAAATCTGCAAAAATGTCAACAATTCTGTGGTTTTCTGTCAATATGGGGTGCTGTGTGTACATTAATGAGGAAAAAAAATTAACTTAAATGATTTTAGCAAATGGCTGCAATTTAACAAAGAGTGAAAAATGTAAGGGGGTCTGAATACTTTCCGTACCCACTGTACATTTCACCAGGTTAAAATAATATCACAAGCTTTATTCTTGATTTATTTGTAACACATTAACCTCAAAACCTTTTCAGCTTTCTCTTTCTGCAAATTGTATGGTGTAGGGATATGATGACAGCACCCAGAATACGATCAAACACTCCAATGCAGCTCCATTCTTCGAGGAAGATGGATAAAAAATGCGCACAGCAAACAAAAACCTAGAAAAATGATATGCGACCCGCCAAATGCTGGCTGAATCACAGAGATGCCGATTCACACGGGACTAAGATCACAGACAACCTCCGCAATTATTACAAATGACTGGAGGTCACCAGGTTATACTAATCCCGTGCGAATGGGGCTTAAGCGTGTGTTTTGAGCAAATAAAATGTCCTTACCTTATGTAGGAAATGCTAAGTGATGGGTGATGGCGTTACGCTAGTTCTCCGTAGTTAAAATGCTATTGACAATCGTCTAACGTTACATCCCATTAAACACACTGAAAATATATAGTGATAAGCATGTTAATGTGTTTTTCATTATATTTGTGTAGCTGGAAGATTTTAACTTTTCTTTTTCTTTTTCTGTTCCCACCGTGTTGCCACACCTCACATCCACGAGAATCTGTCTGTCTTGCTGACTCTGTCTTCATCTGTACCTCACCGTACCACAGACAAGTAAAACAGTGTTACTCTTCTGCTTGGTAAGCACTATAGAGTGGTGCAGTGATGATACTCATAAACCTCGACAGATATTTACTCAAATAAATAAAATAAACTGCAGATTTCCATGGCAAAATCTCAAAAGAAACCAGTGGTGAATTAGTTATCCAGGTTCTGACACTTAGCAGATTTGGCATGTTTCATGGGTCAAAAAGGGGAAAAAATGTGTGCACAGTTTGTGAGACTCTAGGACAAAGGTTAAGCGTTGTAGTTTTTATTATTAATATTATTATTATTATTATTATTGTAACTTGTAGTGCCATGAGTGTGAATAATGGCACAATGACATATTCTAATTATATATATGATTTGAAATATTGTGATTAACATAGTACTACTTAACTAGCCTACTTGCCGTCTTAACTTGTTTGGCTTCATTACCCAGCTTCATACTGGTGAATCTGAGGGCGAGATATGCCTAACGTTAGTCATATGTTCTTGTCTTTTCACCGCACTGGATGCGACGGCCGCACCGCAACAGCTGATGTCAACTGGACACAACAAATTTTTGTGTCAGAGCGTTTACCGTCATGGATTTGTCATGTCGCTCGCGTCTGGTGTAGACAAGTTGTTTTGGTATTTGTGAATTTTAAGTATATTCACCTTGTAACTTAACGTTACTTGTTCAGAGCAGAACCATGCATCATTCATTTATATTTCTACATGTCTCCCTGCAATACAACTCTGATTGTTCAATCACGCCATCTAGTGGTCTGTTATTGATACAACCACAACTGCTACAGCTGATAACGGAGCGCTCAAGCGGGTACTTCGAGTCATGTTGAGGTAGTTAAAATGTCAAATTAATATTTTGCGTTCAATTATTTCAGGCAATGATATACTGGAAAATTGTGCAGTGTAGTCTTTTTCACCCTGTGGAGGTTTCTTTTGCAAAATAATCTGCTGACTGTTCACTATCTCTCAGCCTTGCGGCGCCCGCCCCCCAGTTTGGGAACAGACCGAAAAATTCTGGCTGCTCAGTGTGTTGCAGGCCTTAGTTTGTTAATTTTCACATGTGTGTCGCGTTCTTTAACATCCTGTCTGGAAAACAACGTTTTTTCTTGTGACGCTAAATCCCCTTTAAGAAAAAAAAAAGAGCCGCTGTATTTATAACTTTGACAATAAGTGCATACCATGATAAACTAAACACTGGAGTATATGCATAAACGTTTTTAAAAATGTCCAAGAGTTTTACATGTCAGTCAGTTATTGGAAGTGGCATCAACTTTTCATTTGCATGCCCCTAAAGATGCTACACACAATGAACCGTGATTGGTTGCTTTACCTTTCAGTCAGACGGCCTCTCGGATGGTCCTTGGCCAATCAAACAGGTTCAGACCGTCTGTTGTCAGCCTGAAGGCCTGGCTACACAAGACAAAGATTTTCTTAACTTTAGGGCTTTCATGCAACTGGGCACAAGAACAAATCACACTAAGATTTGGACTACAGCAAACATCCCCATTGTGAAATTCACATCAGAGTCCTCATGCTGTCAACAGAATACCAATATAGATTTTTGGTAATGTCAATGTAATAATAAATGAACCAAACTCTTATAACAGTTATTATAAGAAGTTAGGGCTGGACAATAATTCGATATCAATATGTATCGCGATATAATTTTTTTCAATAACGGTGATATGATTTTTAAACACATTTCCGATATTTCGATATACATTACCAGTTTTAACACTCTAAAAGCGCCTCCTGCTGGCAGAGAATGAGTTTTCATTTTAAATAAGCCCCTGTAAATGGCGCATCATGCACGTGAGGTTATCTGACGGAGAGACGCAAAGCAGTTTAAAGCGGAGTCCTGCACGGGTGCTGTTAGATAAACCTGCATCCGCAGTAGCTTCACAACAGAACACCCATAACATTCGTTATCCGACAGCAGCCAGCACCAGTTTAATTCTGTACGCGACC
>NW_015512656.1:7331-8302 GCF_001515645.1 Sinocyclocheilus grahami | reverse complement strand
TTTCCTGCAAGCATGGGACATCTGCAGTGCTTTTGCTCTTGGCATTGTTTTCTTTTTAACAAAGAAATACAGAGTTTTCACATAGGGAACCAGACACATCAGGAAAAACATTAACAGCAGGGAGTCTATATGTGGTCAGGTGCTTAGAATATTACCAATAATAAGAAAGCCTATAGTCGACTACGCCACCCGGAATACATCGGGACACGCCAAAGGCAGGGTGAGCAGAAGGATAGACAGATATAAATAAGTCACTTTATTAACGTACAATTGATAACACATACAACACTTCACACCAGGTCTCAATACATCACACATCTTTACCAGTAACTTACAAAAAGTACAACACAAGAGAAAATAAAGAGGGAGGTGGCCAGCAAAGACCCTCAGATTTCTACCCCACACTCAATACCCATGACACACACACACACGTTCGTGAAAAATCAGAAATATTAAACACAGCACTCCATGTGGACACAAAGTACAAGGTACCATGGCCAACCCCTCCCACCTAAATCCATGCACCAAACAATATAACAGACCGACCCAGATGAATTCTAGATGGAACAAAACAGAGTAGAGCAGAGCAGAAGTGCAGTCAGTTACTTGAGGTTCGTTAGGCTTCAATTAAGGTCATTAGAAACTCCTGGACGTGCAATCAATCCAAGAAAACAGTACAATGCTGCAATACACATGGTCGCTCACCACGCAGGATTACAGCTACTGGCAGGCCCATATCTGAAAACTGGCCAACAGCCAGCACGCGACAGACAGGAGGATAACCCAACTGCTAGCACTCATTCAAAGCACCACATGTCACAAAGGAGCAGTAGCAAGGATCATGCCTCCCAAGCAACCAAGCACTTCCCCCTTTTATATGCACAACAGGTACTAATTGGCTAATGAAACTGACCCAATGGTAAAAGTTCACTTTTACCAACACTCACACACATCATCAATACATCTCTCCT
>NW_015512656.1:6816-7321 GCF_001515645.1 Sinocyclocheilus grahami | reverse complement strand
GATGGAGCACCATGTCACAAAGCAAGAGTGATAAAGTGGCTCGAATATCATTACATTTAAATTTTGGATCCGTGGCCAGGCAACTCCAAGGATCTCAATCCCTAGAGAACCTGTGGTCAGTCCTCAAAAGACGAGTGGACAAGCAGAAGCCCACAAATTGTGATCAACTCTGAGAACTAAGGCAAAAATCGCCATCAATCAGGAGTTGGCCCAGAAGCTAATATCCAGCATGCTAGAGCATATTGCAGAGGTTATGAAGCAAAAGAGTCACTGTAAATACTGACTCATATTTTTTGCCAATAAAAGCCTTTAAAACTTATATGCTTATCATTGTTTTTCAGTATACCATAGAAACATGTGGAAAAATAATCTACAAATAAAGCAGCAAACTTTGCAAAACACAAAATTGATGTCACTGCCAAAACTTTTGGCCATGACTGTATGGATTGAGTAATTTAATCAAGTAGTTCTGATAAAAAATAAAAATAGACACAAGAAGCTTGTT
>NW_015512656.1:1958-4586 GCF_001515645.1 Sinocyclocheilus grahami | reverse complement strand
ATGGAAGGGAACACAATACCAGGGGATATAGTTAACTAAAACTAAGACTACAGAGAGAGAAAAAAAACCTTGAAATAAAAATTAACTTAATGTACTAAAATTAATAAATGTAAAACTGAAATAAAAATATAAACTATAGACATTAAAAGACAAAACACAACATTATTAAAACTTTAACTTCTAACAGATCTCCATTCCTTTTTACTGCATAAAAAAACTGAAGGCTTGAATAGGTCTGCTCTCAAACACTAGAATATGGAAATACACACTACAAAAAAAAAAGCTTTTCAGAACAATGAGCTTTGTAAAAATTGACGCATTTCAGAAAGGTGGGGCATGGATACAACAGTAATTTACAGTATGTGGAAAATAAAGTGTTTTTTTTAACCTTAAACCGTGTAAATACATTGCATTATATGAAATTTACAAAATGTTTTTTTTTTTTAATGAATCACTCTTCTGAGTCAGTTCTTTGAATTGGTGTAATAGGTTAGCAAAAGTTTAGATAGAGTTAGTTTAGTTTTGTTCAACAAAACAATATTGATTATTTCCATTCAATTAGCCTACAGGTTGGCTAAATCTTTGAAACATCGAAAAGGTCTCAAAAACACCATTATAGTATATTTATAGTATCCTACACAAGAGAGAAAGTCATAGATTCAGAATGACATGAGGGTGAGAAATTATGACAGAATTTCCCTTTTTGTGTGAACTATTTCTTTAATGATTTGGCTTAAATATGATTGAATACAGTCCAAACTGTTACAGAGAAAAGACTGGATGTTTGAGTGAAAGTAAGCAGCTTGAACGTTTATTTTTCAAAAATGTTCTCAGCTTCTGTTGACTCAGTCCTTGATCTCCTTCAGACCTGGAGGAAAGGTGATCATTTTATGAGTTTTTCATCAGTGCAAGCATCATATTAAGATGTTATATTAATATTAGCGTACCTTTCAGATGGTCTTGAATCCAGCACGATTTTGGATCAGAGCAGTAGCCTACTTTTCCTTCTCTATGTAGAATCTGGTGGGCAGATGAAATGAAATGAACACAATATAATGCGCATTAACGTCTATGAAATAAGACTGTAGAGAGAGATTACATTATCGCATCCACACATGGACTCAGAGCATTCTGATGCTTGTATCCAATCAGTTTAGTTGCAGGAGGGATACTTGCTTTCCTTACAGCAGTTCATCCAACATGAGTGGGACGACGATCTGAAAGAGAGACAGCGATTGAAATCTCCTTGTATGCATTTCTTTCTTCTGCTGAACACAAATGAAAATATTTTGAGGATTACTGACAACCAAACAGTTTTGGTTAGCATTGATAGGTTAGGAACGACATGAGCATGAGTAAATGATGACAGAATTTGCATTTTTGGGTAGGCCTGTCACGATAACAACTTTTTGTTTTGCGATATATTGCCCCAGAAATAATTGCGATAAACAATATTATTGTCGTTTTAAGACCATTTTTGCCACTGAATATATAATCATAATATAAAAGCATAATAAAGCAAGAAGGCCAACACACTTTCAGATGACAACAAACTTTACATTTTTTATAATATTCAGATCATGGAAATTAAGTATTAAAATATTAGATACCTTAAAAAACTTGAATAAATAGTAAATAAACATTTTCTAACAAAAAGTGCAAAGTATCAAGTAGAAAAAAGAAAAATTCACAATAACTTGTATGGAGATTTTTCCATCTACAGATTTTTCCCGGACCTTCTTTTCTCTGTAATTTAAGCGTACACAGTATTGCTGAAAAACACAATCACTACTTAGCAGTCAGATGTCTGTATGCACAAAGGCACAGATCCCTAAACAAGGCCATATATGCAGATGAAACTTTTTTTGTAGAAGCATTTTTTAAATTTGAACTAGGACCTCATGACTGTCAGTGTTGTGGATTTGTTTTTCAGTGTTTTACCCCTGTCCTTGTTCCTGAGTTTCCTTTTATGGTAATTTTCCTGTTCTTGTTGAGTTGATTGATTATTCTATGCACCTGTTTTGTTAATTATCCTATGTTTATTAGTTCCTGTTTATTCCTTCATTCCTTGTCCGGTCAACTTTGTTACTAGTTGTTTGATTTTGCTTCTGAGTTGTATGTACCCTGCGTTTTCAGTATTAAACTCTGTTCAAGTGAAGTTTGAGAGTCCTGCATTCTCCCTTGCTGCAACGAACCTTGACATTATGTACAAGAAGCTGCAAAAGACACTGGCGCAAGTGGAATGCAAAAAACATGGTGACTAATTTTTATGTAAATATAATGGGCAATATATTGTGTCACCAAAAATTATTGAGGTCAGGTACATATATTGTGCGATAAGTCGATATATTGATTATTGCGACAGGCCTATTTTTGGGTGTATTATGCCTTTAAACATCAATACCATGCTGCTGGATTATGAAAATATGTTGGTGTGTGAATTGTATGAATCATAAATTCAAAAGCGGAGTATAAATGTAAAAAATAGTTAATTAAAATCAAAAGATCCATCAGAACAAACGCATTATAAAAGTACAAATTCAGTTATAAAGAAATCTCAAAACTTACAGTTGACTTGCTGCATAGTAACACACACAAGAACCATCATCATCATCATCATCATCATCA
>NW_015512656.1:0-735 GCF_001515645.1 Sinocyclocheilus grahami | reverse complement strand
TCTCTAATGAATGATGTTGGTGGTGGTAGAATGGTGTTTGTTTCTTTGAGCTTTGCTGTAAAAAAAAAAAAGAAAAGAAAAGTGAACACAGGAAAACTATACCAAATACGTATATTTTACGCAATTTATATGCTTTTTATGTTATGTTTTACCATACTTGTTGGGTTTAACTTACAAAAACTGCAAAACTTTCCTCTCCACCCATGGTTGTCTCCAGTCACTGCAGAAATCTCCTTGTTTAGTCTGAAAGCTGACAAAGAGAGTGAAAAAGATGAAAACGCATAAATATAACATCAGATGCTGTCGATCTCTAATCATGCCATGTTTTCTTTAGAGAGGAACTGTGATTCTTATATGATGGCCTTCACACATGGAAGACTTTCCTCTTGCATCCTGTAACCGATGATGAGTTCGGTCACCTTTGCTGTGGAGACTCAAATACAGCATGAGTACACCCTTTCAGCATCTGCTAAGACAGAAGATCTAGGTAAAACTCAATATTCTGTATTGTTCCGTCAGATAGAATAAAATACAAACAGTATAAAGCACTTTACCTGTTATAGTCCAGATCACAGATGCAATAACAACAACTGCTAAACTCCTCATGAGGATCCTTTGTGTCTCCATTGTCACAGTCAATCTTCAACTCTCACTTCTTGTGTCAGAGAAAATTTATTCAAGACTCTTACTAGTTTGCCTTAAAGGGGTCATATGATGCGATTTCAAGTTTTCCTT
>NW_015512655.1:1747-8041 GCF_001515645.1 Sinocyclocheilus grahami | reverse complement strand
TTAATGGAAATACACTGAATGGACTGATCTTTAAGGACTTAAATTGAATGAAATTTATGGACTTCAATTAACCTTTTATTTTATTTATTTATTTATTTTTTATTATTTATTTTTATACCTCCTCCTTTTGTGTGTGCATGGGGGGGGGGGGTATTATTGGGAAAGTAACCCCTATTATAAAAATAACTGTATAAGAAGGAAGTAAGAACTATATGTGATGCCTCTGGTGACCTGTATGTTCAATTCTTTATTTATTTTGATTTCTTTTTTACGTGTTTTTTTGTATTTCTGAGTTATGTTATAAGAAATACAAAAAAAATTTTTTTTTTTTTTTTTTTTTAATGTTTCTTAAGCACCAAATCAGCATATTTGAATGATTTCTGAAGGATCATGTGACACTGAAGACTGGAGAAATTATGCTGAAAATTCCATCTCAAGAATAAATTACATTTTAAAATGTATTACAATAGTAAACTGTTCTTTTAAATTGTGACAGTATTTTACAATAATACTGTTTTGTATTGTAATGCATGTAAAAAAACAGGTCCAATTGCTTTAAAATCTCAATTTCTAGTGTTTAATTGTCAGCCATTGTTTAAATGTGAAAATAGTGTTTTCAAATATACTAACCTCTCTCTCAATATTTGTTTTTATTGCAGAACTGTCCCAACAATATTAGGAAGCGTGTGCCTCAGACTCAATTTGCTGAGATGTTTCTGCACAGTATTCCAGTGCTCCAATGGGCAAAGCATTTTAGTCCAGTAGAGTACCAGCGGTTGAGTCACTACGGTGGAGCACACGGCTGGGGAAGTGTCAGTGCTGAAGGTGTGTCTTTGGGGATCTGCTTGAAGTCACTAATCTTCTAAAACTTCAGATTTACCGGCTCAGTCTTTTTATTGTCCAAGGTTTCAGAGTGATATAGCCGTGCCATTACTTTTTGTGCTTGGGTTTTGACAGTATTTTTAGCTAATACAATAATTTAGAAAAAACTAAAACCTAGATGCAAAATTTTAAAAAGGCTACACAGAATTCACTATTGCCGGAAGCAATTAACAGATGATAACTTAAACTTATTATATAAATAATTAGGGGTTAAAGTTACATGATACGTCTAACATGAACCATTTCTCTTTTTGGGGGGGTTTGTGTCTGTTGTTGTTCACAGTATTGAATAGCTCACTGGCAATTTTAAATACACCTGCAAATCGGTTGATGTTTGATGACTGGGAGAATGGAGCACACAGATCCGAGTGCATTCGCTGTGCTGTGGTGGGAAACGGTGGAATACTGAATGGTTCAAGGAAAGGCAAGGAGATCGATGAACATGACTATGTCTTCAGGTGAGGAGGTTGATCATTAAGAGATAATAATATTTATTAGGTTGGTGCTCCTCAAAGTGAGGCAAATCTCAGAAAGAAAGTATTTACATGTCTTGTGCACATCTGATATGTTGTCTGAAAGTCATTTGTATGATTAGTTTAATGGTGTAGTTTTCCTTTAAATCAATGTTTCTGGTTATGTTTTAATTATTTAGACTCTTCTCTCTCTCTAAAAACGAAGGTGGTTGATGTTTATTGATTAATATCACGATAATTCTCTTCTTTGGTCTCCCATCTGTAGGGTAAATGGTGCGGCTCTTACAGGGTTTGAGAATGATGTGGGATCGCGGACTTCATTCTACACATTCTCAACCAACACCATGCGAAACTCCATGCGTAGCTATGCTCGCGTAGGCTACAGAGGTCCACCTATATCCAAGGTAAGCATTATTAAAAGATAAGACTCACTAACTCCACTGTTTGTCAAAATTATTATATTTTATTGAGCGAAATTGAGTCCTTTGACTATGATCTGTTCTATGACAGACTGGTTTTGATTTGACTATCCTCAGATTCAGAGAAAACGGAGTGTGAAAGTTGATAATAAAGCAAATACATTTTCTCACCGTTTACATTATGCATTTTATTACACTGCAATCAAGGTATGTCTTCCCTGGAAATGGAACCCACGGTGTTGATGGTGCCTTGTTCAAAAAGTTAAACACCCTTTTGTTTAGGGAAGTGTGTTGATGTTGAGTTGGGAGGTTGTTTGCTGCTAACTATCTCTTATTTCTGTTTATCTCCATCTGTGTAGGAAACCAGGTACATATTCCTGCCAGACCATGACAGAGATTATATTCTTATGAAGGCGGCTTCCACACACACAGCAATTGATCAAGGCCCTGAGCGCAGCAAAAAGTAAATATACAAAAAGCCTTTATGTAAACTGACACGTCTAAAGTTCCTTACGCGCATCCTTGATCACTACATCAGATAAAGCCCATCTCTCACGACATCCAACTCTCACGCTTTTGATACTTGTAAATAATTGACACTTTTATAATATAGCCCATTACATACACAAAGAAGACTCAATTTAATTATAATGCATATCTCTTTCAGTCCCCCTACATACTTTGGTGAAGATGTGACAGTAGAAAAATTCAAAATCTACCACCCAGACTTTATCCGCTACCTCAGAAACAGGTAAGCTTTGCAAACAAACGCTAATGTACACTCGGATAGTAGTTATTGCAAAATTAATCCTAGACGGAGAGATCAACTGAACATTATCCCGCTTATTGAAGGACTGCTTCCAAAATACACACTGCTGTTCAAAACTTTGGAGTCTTTTTTTAATGTTTCTAAAAGAAGTCTCTGCATTTATTTGTTAATACTGTAAAAAAATACTGTAAAAACTATAATATTGTGAAATATTATTACAATTTGAAATCTGTTTTCTGTTTTAATTTAAATTCAAATTCAAATGTAGTTTATTCCTGTGATGGCAAAGCTGAATTTGAAGTGTCACATGATCATTCTAATATGCTGATCTGCTGCTCAAGAAAACAATTCTTATCATTATCTATGTTGGCCACGTCTAAAGTTCCTTACGCGCATCCTTGATCACTACATCAGATAAAGCCCATCTCTCACGACATCCAACTCTCACGCTTTTGATACTTGTAAATAATTGACACTTTTATAATATAGCCCATTACATACACAAAGAAGACTCAATTTAATTATAATGCATATCTCTTTCAGTCCCCCTACATACTTTGGTGAAGATGTGACAGTAGAAAAATTCAAAATCTACCACCCAGACTTTATCCGCTACCTCAGAAACAGGTAAGCTTTGCAAACAAACGCTAATGTACACTCGGATAGTAGTTATTGCAAAATTAATCCTAGACGGAGAGATCAACTGCACATTATCCCGCTTATTGAAGGACTGCTTCCAAAATACACACTGCTGTTCAAAACTTTGGAGTCTTTTTTTAATGTTTCTAAAAGAAGTCTCTGCATTTATTTGTTCAAAAATACTGTAAAAACTATAATATTGTGAAATATTATTACAATTTGAAATCTGTTTTCTGTTTTAATTTAAATTCAAATTCAAATGTAGTTTATTCCTGTGATGGCAAAGCTGAATTTTAAGTGTCACATGATCATTCTAATATGCTGATCTGCTGCTCAAGAAAACAATTCTTATCTTTATCTATGTTGGAAACAGTTGTGCTTCTTTCTTCTACTTTTGTGGAAACCGTGATTTTCATTTTCAGGACTCTTTGATGAATAGAGAGTTCAAAACAGTTGAAATTGTGTGAGAACAAAGATCTCACTGAGTAATATGTGACCCTGGACCACAAAACCAGTCTTAAGTCGCTGGGGTATATTTGTAGCAATAGCCAAAAATACATTGTATGGGTCAAAATTATCATTTTTTTTTTTTATGCCAAAAAACATTAGGATATTAAGTAAAGATCATGTTCCATGACGATATTTTGTAAATGTCCTACCGTAAATATATCAAAACTTAATTTTTGATTAGTAATATGCATTGCTAAGAACTTCATTTGGACAACTTTAAAGGCGATTTTCTCAGTATTTAGATTTTTTTTGCACCCCCAGATTCCAGATTTTCAAATAGTTGTATCTCGGCCAAATATTGTCCTATCCTGACAAACCATACATCAATGGAACGCTTATTAGCCAAAAATACATTGTATGGGTCAAAATTATCATTTTTTTTTTTTTATGCTTGTGGTCCATGGTCACATATGAGAGTGGCCCGCTTATTCATTCAGCTTTCAGATGATGTATAAATCTCAATTTCGAGAAATTGACCCTTATGACTGGTCTTGTGGTCCATGGTCACATATGAGAGTGGCTATTATACACAAATATTTTTGACCACAGATCATCCAGAATTGGTTGGATGATTTAAATGGATTGGATGATCTTTTTTGTTTTGTTGGTCTCCATTTCTATGTATGTGTTGAAGTTTAACACTTTCCTTTTTCTCATCAAGGTTCCTGCATTCAAACCTTCTGAAAACAGGTGCGAGAAGAATTTACAGGCCGTCGACAGGAGCCGTGATGCTCCTAGCTGCTATTCATACATGTGACCAGGTTTGTTTGCTTTGTTTTTTTAATTGAGATTTGAATGAAATCAAACTTAAGAATGTTCCCTGCTTTAAAATGAGTAGCAACACCCATATCCTTTTCTGTCCAATTTTAATAGTGTGTCGCAATTGATAACAACATAATAACAAAGGTCATTGTACCTAACCTTGTATGCAAACACTTATGAATGACTTTACAAGTTTGTCAAAGGTTTAAACAATTCTTAATGTTACTTATTTAACATATGCTAGATATGTAGTCTAAACAGACAGGACAGGTGACCTTGATTGTGACATATTAAAGATGCACAGCAACAGTATTGCCGTAATAAAACCAACCCAGGCTCATCAAAAAAGCATTCAAAATTTTCCTATACATAAAATTCACTGCTGTTTTTGTTCCTTCTCAAACGAATTATGATTGTGGGGCCAGATTATCTATTAACAAAGTATTATTTTCATGCGGTTCCTTGCATAATACTATGTTAAGCCCTCAAAAACGTTTTACCATATGCATGATTTGTTTAGAATACATTTTGACATTTGCAAAACATAACCAGCTCCACATAACTGGCTTTTCTCTGTAGTAAACTTGCTCGGAAGCTCACCTGGTACAGCATTGCACTAGAGATGCGGCATGATCGTGTGCGAGTCTGGTAAAACAGACTCATAGAAACAAGCTAAAATTACATGGCTGCTTCAGCAACAGACACAAAACCAAACAAAAAAACAATGGCAATACTATCAGTTAGGCTTTAGTGTAGATTCAAAGCCTATTATTATTTTCAAATGATGGCATATTCACCTTTTAACCTTTTTTGTCTGCCAAGGAAAGTTAGTGATATAATGATGTTTGTTTTATTAACAGGTTGATGCTTACGGGTTCATGACCCCTGACTACACTTTGTATTCAGACCACTACTACGACAAACAGCGCCGTGCAGTGCGTTTCTTTGCCAATCATGACATGCGAATGGAAATGAGGTTGTGGCAAGAGCTGCATAATGCCGGACTGATCAATCTCTTCATGCGCCAATAAGCACAAATTGATGGACTCTACATATTGTATAGGGTGTCTTTTATTTTCAGAACTGAAAAACCTCTGGTAGATGTGTGCAGGACAAACCTGATATTCTCCCCTCGGTATTGGACACATTTGCCTTCTGGAGGAAAAGTTAATAAATGTTGCTCAACAAAAAACTACGTACAGAAGCTATGTAGTCAATACTTTTGGATTGATTGTCTTTTGAGTCAGTTCATATGAGAGAAATGGCTGACTTATGTGTTTTAGGGAGAGGCCTTGTAAACATAGATAGTGTTCAGGAATAACTCTTGTGTTCTTGGCTGCTATTTGTTCACACATTGAATCATTTCACGTCAAGGCCGGGCAGGATGAATTACATGCTTTGGGCGTACAAATATTCTGTAATACGTGCCTTAGGACTTCTCAAACGATGGACTGTCATGACGTGTGAGAAACGGTGAGGGTTTAAAAGATTTAGAGAATCACACTTAAGTGAAAAAATAATCAACCAAAGAGAATAATTTAAATGACTTTATTTTAAATTCTTAATCCTCTATTTTTAACACAGTGTGTGAGTATAAATGTTTCTAGATGGTCTGTTCAAAATGTACCCGTTGCCATGTTGCATCATGTGGAAATCAAGAAGGGTTTTCTGTTTTTAAGAGACTTTTTATGCCTTAGGCTGTTACGGCTTAACTTTACTTGGAAGCTTTAAAGTGCAATAGCTTATTGTTCACAAGCTGTTTGAATCAAAATGTGAATTTCTTTTGTGATTTATTTGATCCTGCTATGGTCTGTTTGGTCACTTGATGCTATCTCTTGAT
>NW_015512655.1:0-317 GCF_001515645.1 Sinocyclocheilus grahami | reverse complement strand
TGGCATCACTGTGAAAACACCCTTTTGTAACCTTTATTTGTTGAGCATATGCATATTTTTTTCCCCTTAAATGTAAAATATATTGAAATCTAGATGAAGTATTGATTTATGGCCTGATGACAGGTTGTTTAGGAATATTATTGTACATTGCAGCCCTCAAACTGTATTTATCTTAGATCTGAACAAATATTCCTTAAGGAAGTGATAGTATAGTTAAGCCCATTAACTGAAAGTACAGTGCTATATAACAGAGGTGGGACCGAGTCATTGTTTTGCTAGTCACAAGTAAGTCTCGAGTCTTTGCATTCAAGTCTCGA
>NW_015512654.1:3517-8302 GCF_001515645.1 Sinocyclocheilus grahami | reverse complement strand
ACAACCTCCAGCCGTGATACCTTCACCGGTACGGTGTGTGTGTGTGTTTACAAACCCTACTACTGTAAAGGCGAGGCTCATGAATATTAATTATGCAAGGCGACGTTTTTTCGGTCGGCTTTTCTGATTGGCTGAAAGGAATTAAACGGGAGGCGGAATGAACTATTTCTATTATGGGGGAACTCTCGGCTCATGAATATGAATGAGATGACGTGACTTGATACCCCGGGAAGGGTACGAATTGTTGCGTGCTTGACCTAATTAATATTCAAATTTGCCTTGGCCACTTAGCCACTTACTTTAAATACACATATAACGCATGACTACTATACTGCACATATGGGCGGTTGTGTGATACTGCAATGTAGACAATTCGTTTACTTTAGGCAAAGTGTTTATTTTGGTGTTTGCAAATAACTGAATTAATAGTAGAACAGAAAACTGTGGCATTATCATATCCATTTCCCCCAGCTGGAAAATCCAGTTTAACCTGGTAGCTGGTTTAAGCACAAATGTACCATCTTGGACCAGTGACATACCATCTACAGGGTAAATGTTGTTTGCATTTTACAGCAATGGTTCCAATGTAAACACTGCATGGTTGCAATTCTCCAGTCTAGACCTAATGCCATTCTGTGATACCCATGTAGCTTTTTCATGCCCATGCACCAGATTTTGTGATTTTGTCTCTCTCTCTATCTATATATATACTTGTATGTATTGAAGCTGGCAAATGGAGATTGATGATAAAAGAACAAATTGAGCTTGCTGTGCTATTAAGACTGAAAACAGCAGTAACTGAATGACAAAAACAACATCTATCATTCCCTTACTGTTTGTTGTTAAAAAGGTACTTAACTACGTTTTAAGGTAATTTGTTAGTTAACATTTGTTGGACTGAATTATGGATTAAGTTTAGCTTTTTTTTATAAATACATCAAGTCTGCCATCTAGTGATGCCAAGAAGTACCTTAGGATTTACTCCCCCTCATTCAACAGTAAACCAGTGCACTTACTGTACAGTGCATTCCTTCTCTTCTCTAGCTCGTTTCCTAACCTAGTTGTCTAATGAACCTGGTAATGTGTCCTACAATTGTTGGCTCTTTCATGAATTGATTTGTTCGTCTTTTATTAGTTTTAGCATCTGCTAAACGCTTAAATGTAATGTAATGGTAAACTCATCTGACTTGTACTATATGGCCACTTTTAGAGCGATTTATATTTAGATAGAACTCATTTTAGAGGAAACAGTGAGTCAGACATACAGACACAAGATTTTCTTGCCTTGTCACAAAGCATTCATACACCTTTTATTAATAAACTACATCAGTACGAAAAAAAATCATAAGTTAATAGCTACATTACAGGATATCAGACTTACTCCCAATACTAAATAAAGCTCTTGCCAAACAACACAAGCA
The DNA here is from genome assembly GCF_001515645.1 of Sinocyclocheilus grahami. Classification (NCBI taxonomy): domain Eukaryota; kingdom Metazoa; phylum Chordata; class Actinopteri; order Cypriniformes; family Cyprinidae; genus Sinocyclocheilus; species Sinocyclocheilus grahami. Next base: position 6,881 of record NW_015512654.1, on the reverse strand, counting down.
GCTTGAAAGCACAACAACTTGAAAACATTAAATGCATCAACTTACAATTGAGCAACTAAACATGTATGGGTGGTCTTTTAAAATCTCACTTTTTCATGTTCTTATCATTTTGAGTTTTTCCAATTCTGTCTTTTGAACCACCATGAAGTTGGATGACACTGGCAGGTTCCACTGAAGGCCCTCCCAAATCTCGTGTCTTACCTACCTGCAAGAACTTTCTAGCCCAGTTTGCCAATGCAACCATAGGAGACAGTTCACCGTGTCCCTGCTGCATGTGGAAAATTAAAGGATCAAGACATGCATTGAGGCAGTAGAGTATTTGGGAGGATTCAGAGAGCAGATTGACCACCCATGCAACCCAGCAAGCATTTTTGCAGTGATCCAAACTGAAGAAAATTATACAGGCGATGATGTGAAGCAGCTGCCCAGGCACCCAACACACCAGGAAGTTGGCAATGAAAACGGCAATCAGCCAGATGGTCTTGTCCAGGCCTTGCATGTTGCCTGGGCCCCACTGTTGCCGTGACTGCTTCATCCGGGAAATGATCTTCACATAGGAGGGAATGATGAGGAGCAGTGGGACAGAAACCTGAATGGAGTAATAGGACAGATGATTGTAGGTTGCTTCAGTGGTCCTGAACCTGGAGATCACCACCGCTCCACACACATGGATGCCATCCTTCCTGACCCAATAGAGAATGTTAGGATAACTGAAGTAGATGAAGAGGGCGGTGATGGCCCAGAGTAGAAGCGAAACCAGTGCACTGTTCCGAGGGGTCCGGATCATCCGGGACTCCAGAGGGAAGACGATTGCAAAGAAACGGTCAGTGCTGATGGCGCAAATGAACATGGTACTAGACACCAACCCACCGAAGTATAGGATTTTCACCACAACGCAGAGCGAATGGCCAATTTTCCAGTGGTAGTCGGCACTAATGTAGACAGCCCAGGGTCCCATAGAAGCCAGATAAGCAAGGTCACATAGAGCCAGGTTCAGTACGCCTATGGACCCAATACTCCAAGGCTGGGACGGCCGCAGGCAAGCCCACAGGCTCCAGAGGTTTCCAATTATTCCAAGGATGGAAAGTATGTAAAAGACAAGAGGTATGAAGTTGGAGCCGTACATGCGGTTGGAGGGACAATCCATGTATGGAACCAAAGGAAGGGCCAAATCACTGGGGTAGGTGCAGTTCTTTGTCCAAGCCCAGTAAGAACGGTTGTTTACTGCCGACATTTCTTATGCTTGGACTAGATTCTTTTTAATAGAAAAAAAAACAAAACAAAAAGTAAATTAGTTACCGATCTCTCGTAAATTATTATTCTTAGCTTCCCAGCACCAATTTGGTCTGTATGCTGAACTCAATCACAATTTCGGTCTCATCTCATACAACACAGAGCAAAAATCTCTCTTACCTTGAGAAAGCTGAAAGAGGTTTGATTACACCCATGTCAACTGCTGTATATTAAACCCTGATCCCTCCTTGAAATACATACGTATTTGCTCTTGGGAGCTGTGTGCAAAGTAAAGACCATGAGTTGATAATTAACTGCTTCTTTAATGGTCAAAAGTCTAGATCAAATCTCAAATGAAACATTTCTTCTATGTTTTTGGACACTTGTTAGTGGTGACTGATTGATGTATCAACCTGGGCTACATTTCGCAAAAGCGTCGTAAGCCAATAATGGAGACCATATGGATATTTTAAGATTGATAGAATTTACTGATAACAATGTCCATTTTGCCAGTTTAGTTCCAATATCTTCTAACAACCTTGTTGGAGTAACAAATTGTTGACATTATTTTAGTGAACAGAGTAAAATATGCTTAAATAAACTTAAGCATGTTCATTAACATCTAATTTTTCATCATAAATTTTTTTGCATTATGTATTAAACAATAGAATGTGGTCAACCGCTAATTGGTAAAAATAAAATGACATTCTAATCAAAAATATTTACAAAAAACTCAAATTTTATCTCAAAGGAGCACATTTTAGACTAAGCAGAATATAAAAATGAAAGAGCTTATTTTTAATCTTGCTGTTTTAATGAACCACAATGCCAAGAATCATTAATGCAAATGAAAACTTAAACATTTACTTTCACAGACTTGTGTACATCTTTATTAACTTGAAAAGACATCCATCTCTTTTACAAAGGAGAGAGACAGCACTGATTTATAGCATATAAAAAAATAAGTATTTAAGTTTTCAGACTAACAAAAGGAATATATTTTACATATTTACAATATCCAAGAAGTTATATTGGCCAATATACAGACTTTTAACAAGCTAACGTATTTACAAAAAAAAAAAGGTGTAGCATTAAATATACACAAGAACATAAACAGTGTGACTGCATCTCGATGTATGTAGCGTAACATTCCTATGTAGTTTATCTGTACCTATTTGGTCTAAATCTAAAGCAAGCAAAACAATTGCATAGTGATTACTACATTTGTAAGCTCAAACTGAGGGATCTCTTGAAGTTAACCACCTCATTGGGAGTGTGACATTAGTGTTACAACCCTTTGAAATGCTTCATTATAATTTATGTTGCTGTTGAGGTGGGGGAAATACGAGGTTTTCAAAACTAAAATGTTCAAATGCAATAAACTGACTGCACTCAAACGTCACCAATTACTTTCAAAACAAAACAAAAAAAGTCAAAAGAGAATTAAAAACACAGTACTAACACATCAGAGTAAACCTCAGCAGTGAATACACTATATCCTTTTATTCCTAAGCTCCTAATGCTATTGTTATAGGTTTACTATTCCCTAATACAACAAACCTATGTCCCAATATGCATATAGAAGAACCTGTTGAAAGGCACTCAACATAAGATATACGTATATAATCTAGCTTTTCTGTAACAAGAACACAGTCTGTTTTCTGAATTTAACATCTATTATTGCCTTAACATGCATTCATGTAAATTGGTTTAATCGACAGTGGTTTAAGTTTCAACTAGATGCAAAGACAGTGACATTTGTGTAATCTCATTAGCAGATAAACTCAAGGGTGATAGGGCTTTACTGTTAAAAGTCACTGGGCAAATTCAATTATACCTAAATAGGTCACCTGGAAAACCACCCTAATGATCACACAAAATTCCCAGCACAAACAATAATGATCAGCTTCACCTTCATTGCGCTAAGGGAGAAATAATCCTATGTTTAAAGAGCAAGTAAACTTTTTCTTTTATTTTCTTAATGAACTCCAATGGAAAAAAACAACATGCTCCAATATGGAGGTTAGCATGAGTAAACGGCTTCTTTCACAACTATTACCACAAAGAGTTGATGCACAATTGCTAGCAAACCCAGTCAGACATCTAGCTGGTCTAGTAGTTTGAGTATACA
>NW_015512654.1:0-2325 GCF_001515645.1 Sinocyclocheilus grahami | reverse complement strand
AGTCACAATTCTGAGAAATAAAGTCAGAACGAGAAATAAATTCTATTACGAGAATAAAGTCAGAATTGCAAGTTGATATCTCGCAATTGAGAAATTATTTTACCTCATAATTGAGTTTATCTCAATTCTGACCTCTCGCAATTCTGACTTATTTTCTTACAGCTGTGAGATATAAACTCACATTGCAAGTTCTGTTTTGGCCGCGGAAGCATGGTAGCGGGCTTTGTCTTGAACACACTTCATTCCAGGAAACATTTATTCCTCCTTGTTTATTTGTAAAATTATTTATTTATATTGACCAACAAAAAACATATTAAAATGAAGATACAAATTATACCAAACGAAACTTGTTCCAAAAAAAGGATTCTACAAACAAAAACGTACGAAGTGGTTAAAAAAATATGTCTGACCCACTTCCTTTCCTCCAGCGTACTGCCGTCCGATTTACCACGCCCTTATGACGTTTGCAATTTTCGTTCTTAATTAACAAATGAACTAAACAAAACACAAACAAATAATAAACATAAAATAAAAATACTTTCTTAAATGGCAACAAGAAGTTATAAAGTCCAATTCTGAGGGGAAAAAATACTATTTTCTGACAATTGCGAATTTCCCTCACAATTCTGATTTTATAACTCGCAATTGTGTGTTATAAAGTCAGAATTTCAAGATTTAAACTTGCAATTCTAAGAAAAAAAGTCATAATTGCGAGTTTATATCTCACAATTCTCACTTTATTTCTCAGAATTGTGACTTTATTTCTCAGATTTGCAATTTATATCACGCAGGTCTGACTTTGTAACTCGCAACTGGAAGTTTATATCACACAATTCTGACTTTTGTGCACTTGCGAGTTTACATCATGTAATTCTGAGAAAGAAAAGTCCGAATTGTGAGATAAAAGCCACAATTACCTTTAAAAAATTTTATTCAGTTGCGGAAACGGGCTTCCATACTGAAAAATGTAGTCAACTTAATAAATAATCTGATTCAATCAATATATGACTATACCAGCCAAGGTAACTCACCTTGTGTGTTAATATTAACAGGACTGTTTGTAATTTTAATAAACTGAGACTGCAACAATGAAAGGGGATTTTTCACTCCAACCGAGTGCGATACTGCAGGAACTATGGACACAGATGCAACACCTAGTAAAAAAAAAGAAAAGACGAACACAAAATGCTTATCATATCACTTATTATAGCCATGACATTTTTAAAAGCATCATTAACCTGTTCAGAGACAAACCTGGTGTGGATGATTGCTGTGTCCCTACAGAGGTGATGCCAATCGGTTGAAGTGGGTTGTTTATGGTTATGATTTGGTTGCATGGAACCATGGTATTCATCAGAGGGAATACTTGAGGTATACACACTAAACAAAACACAAGAGACATCGAAAAGTGTGAACATCCAAAAACCAGTTCCATCCAAGTCAAGTCAACATGGCACATGTAGGTAAATGTTTTCTTCTCTGACTAACCATTAGTAAAAAGAGGCTCGTTGGCTGGAGATCCTTGTATCATCTGGGATGTAGCACGGGAGAGAATGTTTGGACGCGTTCTCTCACGTGGTATTGGGGAATGTTTTACAGGACTTGGGACAGAGACAGGTTTCTTTTGTGGACTGGAGTTAAAGGATGGCTGAGAAGGTTTAGACGTGCTACCTTTCTCTTTATCCTGAGTTTTAAGAGAGTTTTTGCTAGCATCGAGGTTTGCAGGCGAGGCTGGTGCGGATTTGGAAACACTTTCAGTCTGTTCCAGGCTTTTTTGTTTTTTAATACTCAAGTCCATTGGTTTGGAAGGAGAATAGGTAGGTTTGGGAACATCTTTCAATTTGTTCTGGTATGCTAAACCTTTCTGTTTACTTCCAAGATCAGCTAGTTTACGTTTGGGTTTAGATTTGGGCATTGCCTGGTTCAGCTGGGACTTCATCTCTTTTGCATTAGACTGGGCTTCCAGGGATTTTTGTTTAGCAATAATTTCATTAAGCTTCTGCCTGATGGACTCTGTACTCTTCTCTGTGGACAAAAACAGATACAATGTTTGTTAGCAAAACACAGATGTTCATGCATTAACATTATATAATTTAATATAAGAATACATCACAAATACGAAGTTGCTGATTTGTTATAACAACTTGTGCAAGAAAAAAATTATTCCACTGTCTGAAGGACTGCCTTACCACACAATAGTGAAAGTGTCTGTAGGTAACGCTGTCTCTTAAATTGCAGCCTCGCTCTTCTTTCTACTAAGTGGTCCTCCTGGTTAACCAGGGACTCAATCTCTTTTTGAGCCTTGGAAAAAAAAAAAAAAAAAAA
>NW_015512653.1:6890-8303 GCF_001515645.1 Sinocyclocheilus grahami | reverse complement strand
AGCTCAGATTACTGGTAAAATAAAGTCAGAATTGCAAGACGGAAAATCAGAATTGTGAGACGGAAGCTCAGATTTCTGGTAAAATAAAGTCAGAATTGCGAGACGGAAGCTCAGAATTCTGGTAAAATAAAGTCAGAATTGCGAGACGGAAGCTCAGATTACTGGTAAAATAAAGTCAGAATTGCAAGACGGAAAGTCAGAATTGCGAGACGGAAGCTCAGATTTCTGGTCAAATAAAGTCAGAATTGCGAGACGGAAGCTCAGATTACTTGTAAAATAAAGTCAGAATTGCGAGACGGAAGCTCAGATTACTGGTAAAATAAAGTCAGAATTGTGAGACGGAAACTCAGAATTCTGGTAAAATAAAGTCAGAATTGTGAGATGGAAAAAGCTGCTGTATGTTAGCAATTGTGAGGGGAAAAAACAGAAGTCATCTTGTGTGTTAAGAAATATAAAATACCAATACTTTACCTGGAAGGTTGTTTCTTGGTGGTATAAAGTTTATGAACATATTTTGTTGCTGATTTCCCATTAAAATGGTTAATAAAGAGCTGGATTTAGGTGAGTTTGTGACGCTTGAGCTTTGCAGATGTGTTTACGGTCTTGTAAAGGCTTGTAAAGTTGAGCAACTCGGGGGTAAAGATAGGACACTTCCCTACAGCTTCTACTGATGCTTCATAAACGCTTCTGAAAACTGCTTAGATGGTGGAGAGTTCACATATCTTATATCTAAGAACAAACTCTGAGCAGAGGTCAACATGGTGTTTTAAAACTTTGCAGAGAAGGATCCAACCCTAAATCACAGGCGTATTAAACACTCTCATTGCTTGGGTAAACGAATCCGTGGAAAGCAGCTTGTTTCCGATAAACTACTGAAAATGACTCACTCGTGGAACGTTCCTTGAAAGATGTGGAAGTAAATGCTGCATTAGCGGCCCACCAGCACTTGTTAGCACAGGTAGCACATAAATAATGAAAACTTCTTTAGGTAATGTGCTTGTTTTGCTCATACAGCTTGCAGGTCCAGTCCAGACCTGTTCCTTTGTTGATCATAAATGTCGTCGAGAGTGATGGCTGCATTTTTCTGTCTTGTTCATCAGGGAAAGATGCTATGCTAATATGGCTTGGCAAGTTGCAAACAGCAGAAGAGTGGAGTTATATGGACTCTGCAGGGTAATAATGAGGGAAACTCGTACGTTAGCAAAATGACACGGACCCAAGATGAAAGCAAGATCAGAGCTGTGTGTGTTTCGAGCGATTCCAGAGTAAAGGTCTCAACATCAAATGATGCTCTGTTTTTCATGAGGACAGAAGATGCTCTGGCAGAGAAATTATCACATTTATGATGACAGGGTCAGGAATGTTACACAATAATTTGTAGTGTTCTATTCAAAATACATTTAAACGCAATTT
>NW_015512653.1:2212-2910 GCF_001515645.1 Sinocyclocheilus grahami | reverse complement strand
TGCTAAGACAACATTTGTCATTCTCATTTAAGTTTTGAAGTTATCATATTGCATCTTATGGACCATTCAAATCATGACTGAAAGATTGTGTTTACAAGTTGATGAATATCACCAAAATCATAGTTATGAGTGGGAAACTCGAGTTTCAAGTTGATGGCATCTCACTGAGAAAACATTTGACAGTGGATGCAGGATTGGTATTAATGGGGAATTTTACATTAAAAAAAAAGTTGCATGTACAAAGTACCATAGTATTGTAAAATTATAATGTGATTATGATTCTGATGATCAATGATTACATTTATGGCACCTTAATAAATTGAATAAAAACATAAAAAATAAAAAAAAACACCCAATGCACACTCTTTATTCATCTATTTGTAGATGTAGAGTTACAAAAAAATCTTGTTGTATTTTATGTATAAAAGGTACAATCGCCATCTTGCTCCAACCAAAATGATTTGAACGCACCCAACATCGTAATTACGACTTCCCAACTTGTAAATACGAACTTCCCAGGAGGACATAAACATGCCATTAAAGGGATAGTTCATCCACAAATAAAAATAAAGTATCATTTATTTACCCTTAAGTTGACGGTAGCCATTGACTTCCATTGTAATTTTTTTTCTCCATTCTATGAAAGACAATGTCTACCAGCAACTGTTTGGTTACCAACATTCTTCAAAATATCTTCT
>NW_015512653.1:0-735 GCF_001515645.1 Sinocyclocheilus grahami | reverse complement strand
TTTCCCCCCCCCCCCCCCCCCCAAAACACAGCGTACGTTTGAGCAAAAGTAATGGAGATGCTCATATCACCAGTGTTTTTACTGTGTTTGGGCACTAGCACAGCGAATTCATGGACGGTTTGTCAGAGTTAACTGCTCGGAAAGATTATCAGGAGCCAAGAGGACATAATTTAAGATAATTTAGCATTCATAATAAAAATGTATGACTCTCAGAAGTATTTCTGTACTGTTCTCTGAAGGGATTGTTTTTTATCTGTTGATTTACGCATTTTTCTTGGTCATGAGGAAGTGTAATCTAGCAATAGAATGGGAGTATGTGAATACAAACAAGTTTTAGATGTATGAATTTCCTGGAATTCAACCACTATCCACAGGATGTGATGCAAACGTCCAAGTAATGTTTCGTTACGTGGGTGCCAGGTTGTGGTCAGAATATTTGAGGTGATGGAACCTGCCGAGTTCGAGTTCTTGACGTCCAAAACTGTGTAAAACATTGGATTTGCTCTAATATAGAACACATTGAGCCTTTAAAGACGGCATGAATATAAATACACACACATACTGTCACAGTGACAGAGAGAGTGCGAGTAAAAGAAGGAAAACCGGCTGAGATTTTCACCTTTTATTCTCCAGCGCTCCTCTGTGGATTCTCACTTAGAACAGGTGGCCAAATCCACTTCCTTATTAAAGGAACAGGAAACGGGGCATTTTCCACTCCAGCAAGACACAAACAAG
>NW_015512652.1:41302-41978 GCF_001515645.1 Sinocyclocheilus grahami | reverse complement strand
TTGTTGCTGTCAGCAGGGGGTGTCTGTGGAACAGGAGAGTAGCTTCGAGGTGGGGCAGGATGGTCCACGGGGCCGTTTGAGGGTGGCTTCTTCTCAATTAACTGTGTCCCACTAGTGTCGGCAATGTTCTGACCTGAAAAGGAGGAAATAATTACAGAAATAATGATATTAAGAGGAGGGATCCAAATGCATGCAAAGGATGCTTAATGCACCATTACTAAATAAAAGTATACATTTATAAAAAAAAAACATTACCGACCCTGAACATTTGAATGGTAGTGTGTACTGATAATGTAAGTTTCAATTAGATTGCAAAAAAACATATTTTTGAAGTCAAACCGGTCATAAAATTGCAAACATGACGTGATAAATATTTACCTTTCACCTTCTTCTTTAACCGTGGACACACAATGAACCAGACCACCACAGCAGTAAGCAGGGCACAGCCCAATGAGATCAGCAGAGTGCCCCACCATGGCATCCCATTGAATCCCAACACTGTAGAATAAAGAGAAGAAAGAGATGAAAACTTAACGTTTAGTGATAAACAGTGCTATATATTCTATATTTTCATTCTGAAAAGTCTTACATTCCTCCTGAAAAGTTCTTGGTGTTCTCTAAATTAGCATTAGCATAACTTCAAACTTGGCTCAAAATCGAAACTGTGTAAATAAGT
>NW_015512652.1:22799-24368 GCF_001515645.1 Sinocyclocheilus grahami | reverse complement strand
TTTTTATTTTTTTTTTACGTCATGCAAGTATACATTTATATACTTTTTAAAAATAAATAAAATACTGCCCTACAGCTTAGAGTATACATTTTCATTGTCAAAAGTTGAAACTGAATTTTAGTCTAGAGTCTAGACTAACAATATTTTTCTTTAAAAAAATGTGAGGCCCCAAGGAAAACTAAATAAACATTGCTATACTACATATTTCACACATTTTACAGCTAAAAGATCATTTCCTAACACTATTAAGCACTTTAAACATGTACAAAAATCACAGAGTAAGAGTGTGATGTGCAAACATACACAGTCTTTGATTTGCTATGTACAGTACATATGATGGGACAGGATGAAGAGGCATTCCATAGTTGAGGCCCGTTTTTGCACAAAAGTGTAAGTATTTACAAGGAGTAAATGATTTAACATAAAACATTAGGTCAGAGGCAATATAACATAATAGAAGAGTGCCATTATAGCAGCACTGATGATGCCAGAAATTGGCACGGTCACAAACCATGCAATAAAAATATTCCGGAACAGATGCCAATCAACGGCCTTCCTGGATCGGAGCCAGCCAACTGACACCACTGATCCAACCTGTTCATAAACACACAAACAAAAAGATAATAGAATTGGACATTTGTTATTACAAATTCTAACTGTATGGATTTAATCCACTAGTAAGTAATCCACCTTGCAATGAGTGGTGCTGACTGGGAGTCCGATGTTGGAAGCGACAACCACAGTTACAGCAGAGGCGAGCTCAATGCTAAATCCGCTGCGAGACAGACATGATGATTATAATAAGCTCTATAAGCATCCTTAAACACAGCAAAGGACTGTTTGAGTGGAAAAAGTCCTGTGGCATTGTCAAAATGTCAATACTAAAGACAAGACAAATGTGGCGCTTGAGGGACATTCCATGAGACAAGGAGTTAAACTGTTTGTTTACACTGCAAAGTCAACAGAGATAAGACAGTGGGAACCGGGCCCTTAATCCCCATGAGAACCGCGGTGATAAAACTGAACTATAAAGTCTGATCCCACAAATAAGCACTCTTATCAGTTTCTGCTCAGAGGAGGTACGAAACATCAGGGTATTAGATGCTTGTTACCTGGAGGGAGTGATGGGAGTCAGGTCTTTGCCCATGGTTTGTATGACCCGCCGACCCCAAATCCAAAGGCCTGTACAGATACCCACTCCACCATACAGGAGCAACCAAATTGGTGTAGGAGCACTGGGTGCTACAGAAGCACTTTCATAAATCAGCCAGAGTGCAACGAGAGGCCCAATCGCATTACTGTAAGAAAGGAATGATTAGCACTGTCCTCATTATAAAGCAATGTGGAAAAAGGTCAGAAATGCAAAATATACACTACCAAGTACACTTTAAGGGTTGGTAAGATGTTTTTATGTTTTTTAAATAAGTGTTTATCTTAATATATTTTCAAATGAAATTTATCCTGTGATGGCAAAGCTAAATTTTTTAGCAGCCATTACTCCAGTCTTCAATGTCACATTTCCTCAGAAATCATTCTAAAATGCTAATTTGGTTCTCAAGAGAATTTTTT
>NW_015512652.1:21600-22420 GCF_001515645.1 Sinocyclocheilus grahami | reverse complement strand
GGCTAAATTTACTTGAAGTTAATTTTTATTTTGAATTCTTTTGGATAAAATATGAAAAAAAAGGTTTATTATGTCTCTCATACCTAACATCATTTCCACCATGTGCAAACGATCCAAAGCAGGCAGTGAGAATCTGCAGGAACTGGAAGAGTGTGGCCACCTCTGGCTTGTCAATCTCAAGCTCATCCGTTTCTTCTTCCAGTGAGTCTCTTCTGACGGTTTCGTCCCCCATCTCCACTGTCAGACCTCCATCTCCTGCAGCAACTTCTCCATCAGCCACTGCAGTACAATAACTGTTATAGCTGTCGTACCGCGAGCGCCTTTTCTCTTCATCCAGTCCGGTCCGGCTTCCCTCCCCGTCCTTCAATGACCCATGTATTCCGTAGATGGCCATGGTGTAAGAAGTATAACTGTTGTTGCGGCGGATGGGTTTGTCGCCCATCTCTCCCATGCATTCGCCCACCTTGGCCAAGTGAAGTTTGTGCAGTAGATCCTTATAGATTCCAGAATCTTTGTGTACGGTGTGAAACTGGCTTCCGTTCAAGTCTGGGACAGCAATTCCAGCACTGCCATTTAAAGCTACAATGGATGACCAAAATTATAGATTAGAGAATTAGTACTTCAGTCAAAAGAGAGAAAGTAAAGCTTAATCAGTTCATTAAAACACATTCAGAAGTACAGTTAATTCAATGTATTTATCATTTCAAGAGGCTGACCGTGAGTGCAATCCAGATCTTTGGTGTCAAAATCTTTGTTGTCCAGGTCGGTTTCTGCTGAACCTCCGATGTCAAAGGCCACCTTGTTGCTGTCAGCAGGGGGT
>NW_015512652.1:19763-20363 GCF_001515645.1 Sinocyclocheilus grahami | reverse complement strand
AAATTAACGGTGGGTTAATTAATGACAAATGAGGGACGGGTCCTGTATGCGTACATGTGATCATGGCATCTGATCATGACATGACATGTGATCACAATTTGGGAACAAAATATTCCTCAAAAGGCTAAATCGGACATAACCTCCTTTTAATGATATCTGGAGACTTTGGAAAATCAATTCATAAAGAAAATTCATAGATATTCATAAAGAAAATTCAAATTCAGTAAAAAAAAGAAAGAAATTAAATAATTTATTTAGAGGAGAAAAAAAGCTTACTTGGTGCTCCTGTAAACATGATGGAGAACAGATTGATTCCCATGGTAACAGCATAGAAAACTGGTAATGCTCTTAAACCATTGGGCACTGGATCCTCCTGGAACACATGGAAATACTGCCATTTAGCACATGGTAAAAAGCGTGTGTTCTTTTTTTTATTGAAAACAACAAGAGATTAAAAAGTACCAAAACAGACACTGGCACATTATTGGCACAGAACTGCTTTTTACCTTATTCAAGATGAACTTGCGGACAAAGTAGAAGAGAATGGCAGACATTATGCCGGAGAGAAGAGGTGAAAGAAACCAAGAGGCAACTGGAACA
>NW_015512652.1:16064-17466 GCF_001515645.1 Sinocyclocheilus grahami | reverse complement strand
TCTTGTGAGCTGACATGAATGAAAATTAATGATTTATTAAATTACCAACATCCTATCAACTTTGCCCTGGAGGTAAAATCCACTGTTGAATAAATAGTGCTGAATTTTGCAAACCTGTTGCAACCCAACACAAACTGTCAGATGTAAATCACATACTGGTAAAAAATGTATAGCCTGAATGCATCTGCGTCTGCTAAATGCATAAATTAAATTAATAAATTATGCAAATGTAGTAATACAGATAAAGCTTAAAAGTAACTACACAGAGTACTCACCAAACGTGTTGAATGACTTCTGGTCGATCGGTTACGTTATCAATAAATTGACTGATAAACAAATGCTCAGTTCCTGTGTAAAACACACAAGGTAAATATGACCCTGAAAACTTTCTTAGCCTTTAACTCCACGACTCAACTAACTGTAGCTCAGTCCTGTCTTTTATATATAATTACTAGAGAAGGAGGGGAGAGTAAAGAAGACCACACCTCCAGAGGATCATGAGACTTCTGTGAAAGGTAAAGACTTTTAATGGTTAGCCAGAAATTTGCACCAAATAACCAATTGTACTTAATATTTCGTCATGTGTGCCCTCATGTAGACACGTGTGCCTCTATGTTAGTTTTCTCTATGAAACCTGACCATATACTTATGTATAATATAACAGCAATGGGCTGTGAAATAAATATTACATAACTTTGTTTACAAGAGCTCATTCACAGACTCCTCTTATAGCAGGTCTGGAAAGCCAAAGTTGTTACTAAAAAAAATTATAATAGTTTTAGACTGTAAAAACAACAACATAATTTAAGTTGAAATGACTTGTACAGCTAAGTTGATTGTACATTTAAGGCAGCAATTTATTTTGTGCCTTAAATTTTTAAGTACAATCAACATAGCTGTATGTCATTTAAACTTAAATTATATTAAACTGACTTAAAAACATGAGTTGAATCTTGTATAACTTATTTTAAAAAGTTGAATATTGCTTAACTTATTTTGATGAGAAAAACATACAGTATGTTGTCATGACGTATTGATCATACTATTTTGTTTTACAGTGAGAGGGCCATAAAAAGAAAACTTTAGAATAAACATAAATTAAAAAAAATTAAAATAATAATGTACTATTGCTCTCTTTGCTGTATGTTATACCTAACTGTTCTTATTAACATGCCTTCATTGATTGTGATAATTTGCTTAGATAATGGAAAACTGTTTTAAAACTCAGAACAGGATGAATCTTTATACAATTACCAATCTCTAATCAGGTATTAGTTCACAACACTTATGAACATGTCTTTTTCCATTATCAGTCACTAATGAACTTCCTTTTTTCCATGACACACATCTAATGACAGTCAGCAACTTTGCCAGGACACTGGACTGCTGACATCTTTCTTCA
>NW_015512652.1:0-441 GCF_001515645.1 Sinocyclocheilus grahami | reverse complement strand
TCTGTTTAAAAGGAGGTCGAAATGGGAGGCTATCTAGTGAAAGTTTCTTTTTTATCATTAGAAATTATAGCTAAGCTAATTTTCAGTTCCTTTGAAAGAACAGAACCACTAACGGTATCAAACATGGTCATGTGCGTGGCTCAGATAACCAGGAAGAGGGCGGCCCTGTGATCCGCTGATTAATACACAGACTCTGTGTCAACTGCTGGTTCACAGCGGCTTTTTAAAAAATCTTTAGTACATCATGATCCCCTGGATGTTTGCTTATGAGAACAGATTGTTGGACTTGGGCCAAAATTATATTTCTTAACTTTATTATTACATCAACAAACTGTACAGACAGCTACAGTACACATTTTCAAATAGTTATATTCATTAGCAATATGGTGTACTGTGTTTAACCCACCAGCCTTTGTATGTGTTTGTGAATGTGAAAGTAAA
>NW_015512651.1:2994-8305 GCF_001515645.1 Sinocyclocheilus grahami | reverse complement strand
CACTCTGATCTCCTTTTCCAGTGTGTATTTAGCCCGTTTATACAATGCATTATCCCCCTTCCTGCGAGCATCTTCTTTGGCCTGACGGAGCTGTCTGAGTTTTGCAGTGAACCATGGTTTGTCAGCGTCCTGAAGCGCTTGATCAGCGCCACAGCTCCCCCGACAACAATGTCCAGCAAAACATCCGAATAGTCGAAAACCGGTGAAATATTGGGTGGTGTGTACTAGAGGGCTGCATTGGGTTTGGGCTCCCGCAGAACCCGCTGGACCCAACGCAAATCTCGCTGGAGCAGGTGGTTTTACCTTTGCTGCGGGCGGGAGTGGGCGATCAGAAAATTTTGCGGGAGTCCCGCGGGGAACGGTGGGATTTGGCGTGTAGTAGAAATGGAGTCAACACAAGAAGTTGAGAAGAAAATTAAAGCGGCTGTTTACTTGACAAAAGCAAAGCAAGGCAAGTCAGACATCTGGAAACAATTCTCAACTCTAACTCTCCTAGTTAATTGTTTGGTGCGTGTGTATGCAGTAGGCCTAGCCTGCGTTTAAAAACTGAGGTGCCGCTAGTTGCTGTTTTGTTTTAACGGTTAATGTTTTATAAGTTAATAAAAAAAATACCCAATGTTTTTGTCATGTATGGTGCTTTGGTTTAGCATTAGTTACTTCATCTTATTTAAACGCAATCATGTTTAAAGTCTGTTATTCTGGATGTTAACTTGAACCAATATTTAGTTTGAGTATTTGTGTACATCTTTCACAAGCTCTGAGATAAAGTCCGCGGGAGCGGGTGGGAGTGGACACAAACATTGCGGGCGCGGGCGGGAGTGGAACACATAGGTTGCGGGAGCGGGCGGTCCTGGTCATACATTCAGCGGGAGCGGGCGGGTGCGGGTTTAAAAAAACTGTCCCGCGCAGGGCTCTAGTGTGTACTGCCGAATGTCCAGCAATTTGTCTCTGGTGAAACTGATTGCAGGGATATAACTAAAGACAGGACAAACTAACAAAAACATAAAAACAACTGCGGAGCACGCCATCATCGTCAGCGCCATCACCTAATCTCCACCTAAACTCATTCGTCAAACCTGCTTTCCTGCAGTCCGTGTTCTTCTGACTATTTTGTAGTAAGTAACGAATATGCTTCGGGAAATGTATCTGAGTAAAAGTATACATTTTAATTAGGAAATGTAGTGGAGTAAAAGTACAAGTTGACTGGAATATAAAAACTATTAAGTATTAATAATTTAAAAAAGTATTATTACTTTGTTACATTACACTGTTATTAGTTCATCCCGTGAAGCGCACGTGGAAGTATTGCTAGCATCTCTGCTTATCTTGCTAATATTGGCAATATTTAACTTAAATATATTTATGATTCTGTATAATATGTGACCCTGTCTGTGAAAACCCAGCTAAAGTCATTTTTTAGTGATTTACTGTTTTCTATATAAAATCACCCTTCATAAGGTAAAGAACATTATGTGAAAATGTAACGTTGATATCTTTATTACTGACTGAGTAAGACCATGTCAAAGATTGAAATCATAGTGAAATTAATGGTTGAAATCAAACTTTGATGCTTGTTATCTCATAATTAGATTTTGAGACTGGATTTCACAGACAGGGTCACATATATCCTACATTTGCTATACTTTAATTTCGTAATGAGGACGTTGTATAATGTACCTTAAGTTGTTTATATATTTGACTTGTTATATGTATGACTTTTACTGTAACAGTATGTAAACATTTAGTTTATTTATTGTTTATTTCAGAAACTACCTCCAGTGCATAATCAGTAGGGCTGTGTATTACCAGCAAAGCCACGATACGATACGTATCACGATACAGGACTGCACTGAATTTCACCTCAGAAGAATTTAGAAAAACAGCTGTAGTGCCATTTCTGACTATTGGCAGAGTAGGCAGTTGACCTCTGCATTATGAAGGGCCTCCATAACTGTACCACAGTACAATATAGGTAATGGCATATGTTTCATTTTTACATTGTGCACTCCCAAGCAGGTACAATATTCTGATTGTTTGTATCTTGTTTTTAATCCCATAAATAATAATGTACTTGTTTTAATAAATTTATATTGTAATGTACTCATTCTAATATATATAAAAAAAATCACTTACATTGCTGGTAGGTTATCATTGCACAAATTAACACACTCTCTACAATTAAAAAAATATTAGAAGAGTTCTAAACTAACGCGCTGTCTTCACTGTATCTAATGCACAGAAGGCTGATTTACTTGACGCGTCCGCAAGTTCGCTTGGGTGCACGCGGCAGGACTTTCCGCTCCGCTCCGCTTCCGAAGATGCACGAGTTCAAAGCAACTCTAGCCGAACATGCACATCTGTGCCAGCATTTGTGTGAAACAGAAGCAGTTTGATGTTAAATTAAGTCACACACACAGATCACGTTGCGGCCGAACTTGGACATTCAGGAACAAACCCTTTAGCGCTGCCCCGCAGTTTTATCAACTAAATAGCTTAATCGCTCAAGAGCTACATTATCTTTCTCAACAAGGAGCTGGTAGCATCATTGTTTCTAAAGGAATTAAAGCCACAGCTTTACTGTTAATAGAGAAACGTGGCAAAACGGTGGTAATTCATACATACACAGTCTCTCTCTCTCTCTCTCTGTGTGTCGTAAATGAACAGTCGATGAATCAAACTTTTCTGAGAATAGAATATTGAAGTGGAGATAGCTAAACTGCAAGCTAAGTGCTGCTTTCAGAAAGCAAGCGCGTTTATCCACAGTGGAGAGAGAGCGCGTGTGCACAGTTGCCAGGTTGACAAAGATAAGTAGCACACTTAGCAGATATTTCCATATTGCACAAGTGTGAAGCTCTGTTTCGGGGATTACTTAGTTCCTCTGCGGCCAGATTAAACCTTGTTGTAGCCTATATATTATGCTCTATTCATTCTTTTTTTAGAAACCTTGCACTTTTCTACTCTATTTTAAACGTTGTAAAATTTTAAACAAATTAAGCGCGGTCCACTGCTGCACACGTGCCACAGTATCGATACAGGGCCAGCTGTATCGATGCTTGTATCGTCAAATCTCTGTGACGATACATCGTCGTATTGATATTTTGAACACAGCACTAATAATCAGTATGTGTGTATATGCTGAAGAAAAATGACTCCTACTCCCTGATCAGACTAGTGCTGACATGGTTAACACCATTAACACCAAAAGGCGTTAACAGAACTGGAATTTAGTGGGCAGTTCCCAGCAGTAGTAGAAGATGAGGTAAACTGTTAAACCATGTCATCACGTCATGACTTCATCACATATAATGAATGCTCTAATTAATCTTGACATTTCATCTGAACATCAATTTTTCTGAAATGCATTCTGTTAGACCAGTTTTGAGATGATGGTGTATTTTTGTCTTTGGATAATGATCTGTTAACTGATTTAGATGATTAGGCACACAGTATTGATAAATACTTTAGCTAAAATATTTTTTTATACTAATGTCTAAGTTAATACTTGTTCAAAACAATCACTTTAGCAAAGTTTTTACTAGGCTATTTTCTGCTTATTTTGATAAATAATGTTCAATAAATATACTGTCATTAAAATGTTAATATAAAAATATATTTTAAAATACAGAAACAAAATAAAAAGTAACGATTCTGAAAGCATTGAAGGAGATTCCATAATAAGTTAATATAGTTTTACAGTAGTAACAACTAATTATATTTTATTATATGATATGATTAATATCATGTTTTTAAATATGATGGTTTCATTATAAACATGGTGGTTATCTCTAAGGTGGACACCCAACATAATAGGCTATATGATGTTTACCATCTGAATCGCGCCGCTTCTGCACTGCTTCTGCTCTGCTCTGCTCATGCGTGCGGTGTGAAACGGGCGTTACACCACTGGAAACATTGTTCAACTGCCGTCTTTTGTAATGTTGTCACTTTAGTGTGCGGTGGTTAAGTAAATAGTTGCTACCATCCAGGCGGCCTATTTGCACTTTATTGTAAATAGACACTGTTAATTAAAGGCACCACACTACAGAAAATGGCATATACTCCTGTAATTTTTTTCTGGGGGAGGACCCACCCACATTTATTTTGCTTCCGACGTCTATGAGTGAGAATACGCGTTGGTATCTTTTCCACTTCGAGAAGTCAGAACTGTCTTATTTCACACCTCTCCTCACTGCAGCCGGCTACTCTCGCCTACGTTTCAGACGAGGCGCATCTCAAACAAGCCTCTAATCTGCACACTCAGCTGATGTTTTTAAATCTCGCGTGAAAACATACTTGTTTTCAATGGCTTTTAATGGTTGACTTTTGGAAGATGTAAATTGTTTTAATAGTTTTTCTGTCATTGTTGATTTTTGTTTTTACTATTCTCCTCTTGTTGTGTTGCTGTACCGTCCTTTGGTCTACTTTGTAGTGGAAAGGGCTCTATAAATAAAGTAGACTTAAGACTTTATGATTATTAGTCAGTGGTGTTTAAAGTACCTGAAAGCCATTCTCAATAAAAGTACAGATATCTTACCAGAAAATGACTTTGGTAGAAGTTGAAGTCACCGTTTAGAATATTACTCGAGGAAAAGTCTTCAAGTATGTGATATTGATTGTACTTGAGTATGAAAAGTATTTTTAAATCTTAAAAATACGTAAGTATTGAAAGTAAAAGTAAATGCAAAATGGAAAAGAAGCAACAAAAAGAAAGTGCAGTACTCAACATTTGAAGTGGATCAAAAAAGTCCATCAAAGTTGTCGAAAGACAAGAACGCGTTTTAGGTTTTAGAACAACTTGAAAGAAAGGTTTTGATCCACTTTGAGTAGCACGATTGTGTTCAGTTTTAACTCTTTCTTCCATTGTGTGTCTTTGTGTAAGAATAAGAAGCACTTCATCCGGTACTTAGTGTCTTTCATTCCAACACAAGAACACATTTCTGGAATCTGCTTCTGAAATAGCTTTTAGATGTATTCACACAGTTTAATGTGTCTCAGAGGAGACATGGATGCATTTAAACTGCAGTTACAGATGCAGAAATAGGCCTAATGCTTTGTTTTTAACATAAAACGTTGAATACTGATATTTGAAATAATTTAAAACATGAAAAAATAGTCGAAATGTGAAATTAAAACATTCATTCAGAAACAAAGCATTAGACTGTTAATGAGTGAATCACTGAATCATTTATTCAACCGATTCGTTCAAAAAGCTGATTCATTCAATAAGTAAACACACCGTGCATTGCTCAGAGACTCAAAACAGTGTGTGATCTTTGTTTGAACTCTTTTCTTTGGCAAAATTGAGCAAAAA
>NW_015512651.1:0-1596 GCF_001515645.1 Sinocyclocheilus grahami | reverse complement strand
GTGTCAGAAAGAGAGATTAAGGGGGGGGGGGGGGGGGCTTACACAAAGAGCAGCCTAGGGGCCCCAGACCACATTAAACCGCCCTTCATCGCAGACCCTAGATTTGACCTGAGAGGAAAATGAATCATCCGTGGTTGTGCGCCCACTTGTTTGCACGAGCAAAGGTGTTTTATGAGTCTAACTTGTAAACGCCAGAACACTGATTCGTCAAACCTGCTTCTCTGCAGTCCGTGTTCTTCTGACTTCTGACTATTTTGTAGTAAGTAACGAATATGCTTCAGGGAAATGTATCAGAGTAAAAGTATACATTTTAATTAGGAAATGTAGTGGAGTAAAAGTACAAGTTGGCTGGAATATAAAAACTCAGAAACTTAAGTACTGTAACGAATTATTATTACTTCGTTACATTACACTGTTATTAGTTCATCCCGTGAAGCGCACGTGAAAGTGTTGCTAGCATCGCTGCTTATCTTGCTAATATTGGCAATATTTCACTTAAATATATTTATGATTCTGTATAATATGTGACCCTGTCTGTGAAAACCCAGCTAAAGTCATTTTTTGGTGATTTGCTGTTTTCTATATAAAATCACCCTTCATAAGGTAAAGAACATTCTGTGAAAATGTAACATTGATATCTTTATTACTGACTGAGTAAGACCATGTCAAAGATTGAAATCATAGTGATATTAATGGTTGAAATCAAACTTTGATGCTTGTTATCTCATAATTAGATTTTGAGACTTTAGCCTGGATTTCACTGAGAGAGTCACATATATCCTACATTTCTTATACTTTAATTTCATAATGAGGACGTTGTATAATGTACCTTAAGTTGTTTATATGTTTGACTTGTTATATGTATGACTTACTGTAACAGTATGTAAACATTTAGTTTATTTCTGTTTTATTGTTTATTTCAGAAACTACCTCCAGTGCATTATCAGTATGTGTGTATATGGTGATGAAAAATCACTCCTACTCACTGATCAGACTAGTGCTCATGTGGTTAACAGCAAAAGGTTAACAGAACTGGAATTTAGTGGGCAGTCACCAGCAGTAGTAGAAGATGAGGTAAACTGTGAAACCACAGATGACACATGACTTCATCACATATAATGTATGCTCTAATTATTCTTGACATTTCATCTGAACATCAATTTTTCTGAAATGTATTCTGTTAGACCAGTTTTGAGATGATGGTGTATTTTTGTCTTTGGGTAATGATCTGTTAACTGATTTAGATGATTAGTGTAAAACATTGTTTTTATTTTGGAACTACACATTAAAGTGAGATGGGGTAAGATGCCCTCATCAAGAGATTTATTGTACAGCGTAGAGAGCTTCATTGATTATAACAGAAGTTTGTGAGATCGCGATTAACTAAGATGAGTGAATTTAATGATTATAAGGAAGTTTGCAAATGTGATTTTGATTTTATACAATAGTTCAATAAACAAGTTAATATTAAGTGACTTTCATTTTTGGAACACTATTGCTTCATTTTGCTCTATTTAGTCCAACATTTCCAACAAATTCACAGCTGAGCCACCACACATCTCCGAGCAAACACAGCAGTGTTTCATTTAGGAATGA
>NW_015512650.1:8033-8305 GCF_001515645.1 Sinocyclocheilus grahami | reverse complement strand
CTTGATCTGGTGAAAACGACAGATGCTACTTCCATTTCAGCTTTACGTTAAAATTACATTTGAATTCTCAGGCACGTGCGCATGTAGTATTGATAATAACTGCTACACAAAATAAAAACAATATAGCTAGATCTATCATTGATCTATCAACAATGATATCATTGTTATAAATCACCATATCACCCAGTGCTAAAACTTGCTCTATGGTAAAGCACTACAGACATAACAGTATGACTTTCTGTAAAGCTGCTTTGAAACCATGTGTATTGTGA
>NW_015512650.1:6131-6685 GCF_001515645.1 Sinocyclocheilus grahami | reverse complement strand
ACCTGCAGATGGAGAAACAAGGCTTAGTTTCCATGGTCAGGAACGGAGTTCAAAGACGTTGCACCAACATGTTCATATTTAGATCAAATAGAGACTTTTGGAGACACTGGATCTATCCAAACCAATTGGTGCAAGAAATCACCAAAACCTATACAATTGCACTAAGAAAATAAAAGTAAAAGCAATAGTTAACCCAAAAATTGTCATTATTTATTCTTTTGTGTCATTTTAAACCTGCATAACATTATTTTTTACATAGAACAGAAAATAAATTTTGAAGAATCATCATGCAGCTCTGTTCCATAGAACTACAGTTTACAGTGACTACATCTGTCAAGCTCCAAAAAACAACAAGAACATCATAAAGAACGATTAAAGTACTATATATGACTTGTACACTTTTTTCTGAGTATTCTGAAATGATATGATAGGTTACTGTCTTTGGGAAAAAATAGATAGTAGATACAAATACAAGGGACTTTGTAATGTTTAATCAAAATCTGGTAAAACTTGATCTGGTGAAAACGACAGATGCTACTTCCATTTCAGCTTTA
>NW_015512650.1:1246-2434 GCF_001515645.1 Sinocyclocheilus grahami | reverse complement strand
AACAAGCCAACTGTGGCCAAATTTGTGTCCATACCATTCCTAGCTGTGCAAATGCCCTTTTGATGCTTGTTGACAACAGCAATGCAAAAAGAATGACAAATCATCAGTGAAAAAGGTTCTAAATTTCCATGGATAATAAGCAGTGGTCGATTGCTCTGCACATGAACTGTGCCAAAAGTTGCCTGGAAAGTCAGTGCGTTACTGTGCATATTAATTGTTGTTGTTGTTGTTGTTGTGAATTGCTGGTGACCGCGGAGTTTTCGGGTGAATTCATAGACTGGTCTCTTTAGGGTTTTGACCCAAATAGCTGCCAAATATGTTCCTAGGAACACGTACATTATGTCATAATGTATAAATAAGCAGTCAGAATCATACTCACTCCCAAAACTCAATGACTGGTGATGTGGCATATGGGTTGGTGAGGTTGGCAATGCTTTCATTGTTAAAATCCACACAGTTTTCTGTAAAGTTAAAACAATTTTGATAAAACAATTTTGCCAGCTTTTCATTCATGCATTAAAATAGTTTTACTTAGTTCTTAGGAATGCTTTATTTCATCTTCAAATGAACCAACCCGTGTTCCAGTAGTGACCACATGATGCCCAGGGCAGCTCTGTTGTAAAGCAGTTGAACAGGTAGAAAATGGCCCAAGCCAATATAACCACATAATAAACATTCAAGTGGGCCTCGATGACTTGTGTCGCATAGCCAATGCCTATTAGAGAACACATAACCAATACTTAAAGACAGGAAACCATGCAGTTTTGCATCCCTTTTATTCTCATTCACTTATGATGTGTGTTCAGCTCAGCGAGTAGGAAATTAATAAAGAGAAAAATATGGTTTTAAAATGAACTAGAGTGACTTAAGCCTTACCTTCAAACAGCGGGCAGACTTTTCGCCAACATGTTATACCCCCTTCACTAGTGAACTGACCTAGCGCTGTTTCCAGGAAGAAGACTGGGATCCCACAGCAGATGAAGAAGATGACATAAGGCACAAAGAAAGCACCTAAAACAGACACATAAAGCTACACCTCTCAACCCATGGGCATTCATGAGACCCAGCTAATTTATTTAATGAATTCATGCAAAGGCAACTAATGTCCGACTAGCCTAATGCAACTAACCAAGAGAAATAGTAAATGTGTGTGACCGGTAATCATAAAACCTTTTTTTTTTTTTTTTT
>NW_015512650.1:0-250 GCF_001515645.1 Sinocyclocheilus grahami | reverse complement strand
CCCCCCCCCCCCCCCCCCAAACGTTATGAGCTCTAACTCTGTTAACTTATTTATTTATTTATTTTTAAGTAAATAACATTACGTGGCTATTCACAAGCTGTTTTAATTACGATATAAATGCTTGGAAATAATATTTAATGCTTTCAAGTCCATTCATTGTAATCGCAATACGCTTTGTGCTTTATTACATTTATTAGTTTATAACACAAAGTCTCAGCCTTCTGTCAATTTTAAGATAAAATACAAACAA
>NW_015512649.1:7893-8306 GCF_001515645.1 Sinocyclocheilus grahami | reverse complement strand
GCTTTTCTTAGCGTCTTTTATTAAACAGCCCCCAGGAGAGAGTCTAAGTCCAGATTTCAGTCTTGTTTTTTATTTCCTGGATTGAACAATGTTCATCCAGCTCTTTCAAAGTGTCAAACAGGAGACTGTATTTGTCTGTATTTTCTGGAGAAGACTTCCTGACCATTGCTTTGATGTGCTGAACTATGAGTTGACTGGATGAAGAGTTGCTTTCTAACCCAGTAAAAAGCAGAAGAAAAGATCCGTCTGTCTTTCTAAAGCGTTTTCCATCACGTTCTCGAGTACATAGTAGTCTGTGAAGCACAGCTCTCCATATTCATGTTTCAGACTGGACAGATCTCAGAGCTGGAGTGGATTATTCACATTAATGACTTCAGTCGCATATAAAGCTGCCAGAAACTCCTGTGTTCTGT
>NW_015512649.1:1040-6739 GCF_001515645.1 Sinocyclocheilus grahami | reverse complement strand
GGATAAAGTAGGTTCAGTATTGCTATTATATTTCCAGAAAGCATTGTTAAGTCAAGTGAATTGATTGACTTGTAAACATACACTATATAGAGGTTGCAAGTTTGAGTGCAGGATGAAATAAAATAATACTCACCTTTTATGTACATTAACAAATATCCAGAATTAGAGCTGTGAATAAGAAATAATTCATGAAAATTTTAAAAGTACTTCACATATACATTATAAGTCCAAACTTTGCATTTACTGTCTGAGATTCTGCAAAAACATTTTCTTTAATCATCTGTGACAGATTCATTTTTAGAGTGGAGGACACTTGTATGTATGTATTAATCTGCACAATGATTTATTCTATTTAAAATCAAAGCCTTCAAATTAACCATCTTTAAGTTAAAGGCATGTTTTGTGATTTGGTGAATTACAGTAATTGTTTTCTAAGAATAATTATGTACTGTACATACAGTAAGAAAGAAATTTGCTAAATTTCACCTGTAGCAAACCAGTCTTGTAACTACAAACGTACTAAAGCCTTTAGAACATGAAAAAACCCTTTTGATGAATTACAGTAATTGTTTTTAAGAATAATTATGTACTGTACATACAGTAAGAAAGAAATTTGCTAAATTTCACCTGTAGTAAGTCAGTCTTGTAACTAGGAATGTACTACAACCTTTGGAAAATAAAAAAACATTTTGGTGAATTACAGTAAATTTTTTCTAAGATGAAATATGTACTGTATGTACAGTAAGGAAGATATTGGCAACATTTCACCTGTAGTAAGTCAGTCTTGTAACTAGGAATGTACTACAGCCTTTGGAACATGAAAAAACCCTTTTGGTGAATTACAGTATTTTTTTCTAAGATTAATTATGTACTGTACATACAGTAAGGAAGATATTGGCAAAATTTCACCTGTAGTAAATCAGTCTTGTAACTACAAACGTACTAAAGCCTTTAGGACATGAAAAAACCCTTTTGTTGAATTACAGTAATTGTTTTCTAAGAATAATTAGGTACTGTATGTACAGTAAGGGAGATATTGGCAAAATTTCACCTGTAGTAAGTCAGTCTTGTAACTACAAATGTACTACAACCTTTGGAACTTAAAAAAAAACCTTTTGGTGAATTATAGTAATTTTTTAAAGAAAATAGTTGTGTACTGTACCAGGGGCGCGGGAAGATGTTTTCTGTTGGGGGTGCTGTATGTGTCCGTGTAGGTGAAGGGGTGGGGGCTGGTTCACTTACGTCGGTGCTCGTGCTAGCGCTGCCAATTTTGGAAAGTTTTTGCTGGGATGGGCATTTAAAAAAAAAAATTGAAATTCGCTTTTGCGCCATTATCTCCTTTTATTAAAGTTAATCTTGTTCGCATTCTGTACAGTTCATGTCTGATACCACGCGCTAGCGTCACGTGTTCATGAGGATTAAGCTAATCATCCCATATAGAAAACATCACAAGTAAAATTAATCATGTTTATAAAGATAACATGGGTTTATTATAGCCCACGTACAATTTACATTTCAGGGATCATTACAAATAAATGATTAAACGCTAAAACTGATTAAATTTAAATGAACAAACTTGGCATTGCATTTGCAACCATGTGAAAACAGGGGGTGCTGCAGCCCCCTCAGCACCCCTACTTCCTGCATCCCTGTACTGTACATACAGTAAGGTAGATATTGTCTATGGCGACATATTGGCTAAAGGCATTTACTATGGCGTTGTAAACATAATTTGTATTAATTATTGGACTTCGTTTTGTACTGAGAGGTAAATTTGCAGATGGTCCCTAAAGCAGCCTAGGCGAAACTGGTGTTTATCAAAGCAAAGACAACTTATCATATGAATTCCGTGAGCGGAGGATGGGAGTGCCGGAGTTTATGGCAGTTAGAAGAAATTTCTAGCATTAATTCTGATCATGGCTTGTCTTAAAAAACGAAGACAGTTTGATGTTCGTCGTAGGAGAAGTCACACTGCAGGACTGTGCGCCAAATCTTCTGACACTGCCAGAAGTTCGTCGGAGGTCAAATCTGATCGCAACGGCCATTAATCGGCAGTCGGTGAACATGTCAAATGTTTTCGAAATGTGTCCCAGACCAGAAAATCGTGGCCAAAATTGCACAGTGTGAGCCGGCTTAAATCTAAAGATCGGTTAGCTCATATCACATCAACCGTTCAAATTATTATTATTGTTATACTTTATTCTCAAATGATTAATGTTAACAACATCAGCATTGCGTGACTATGAGTATAGTGTGTATTAGCGTGTAGATTTCAATTTCTGCACAATCTAATTTAATTGTCCTACTCTTCGAATTTCATATTAAGAAATTATTTTAACCCAAAAAGCTAATTATGCTCCCCTCGAACTGGTTTTCTTTAAAATACAAATCTTTGTAATCCCAGGCTATCTGTAATCGGCAGCAAACAATATAATTTAATTTCATTCACATGTGTTTCATAAACACATAATCCTTTCTGGATTAGTATCCGTCATCAAAATGATACATTTAATTATTCTGGCTGCTGTGAGAAAAGGCTATAAACGATCGGCCACCTGGAGGATCCTCACATGCGATAGCCTAGTAAGCGGGACAACTTCTTTATGTTTACAGACGTGACGTAATGAGGCAGTGCCATGCTCGAATTTCCCGCGAAAACCTACCCGTAACACTCAAATTAGAAAACATTATTATAAGCTAACCGTTGTGAATCGGGCTAAAGTAAGGCGATAGTTTTGAACACTGGCTGGTTATCTACTTGCTCAAATATTGATTTCGGATCATTTTTAACCAAAAAAGGTTACGGACTGCAGCTTTAATATCTTCTAACACTTTATAGCAGGGACTGGCGCTCTCTCTGGCAGCGGCAGGTCGCAGCGCCACTTCCGGTGGCATCCCCCAGCTGCCACGGTCTTGCCGTTTCTGCTGTTTGCTCGGTAAAACTACACTTTTCTCAGTGGCGTGCGGTGGTGTTTTTTTAAATGATTATGCAAAGTTCCCACAGTTGTATTATTATTAGTAGTAATAGTAGTATACATTTTTATGTATCAGTTGCCATAGTTCTTGGATTCAAAGGCAGCTGCCAGAGTTCCTGGGAGCTGCCACGGTCTTTCTCGCCGTTTCTGCTGTTTGCTCGGTAAAACTGCACTGTACTCAGTGGCGTGCGGTGTTTTTTGTTGCTTTTATTTTTTACACAATAAAACAACCCGAACTTGATTTAAATGATTGACAGTAACAGATCTGACCAAATGTAACACTTAACAATGACAGTCAGCGATATGACAGTATGATATGAAAATGACATTAACAATTGACCCCCCCCCCCCTTCACAAAAACTGTATATATATATATATATATATATATACATATTTAGGGTTTAGACACACCGAAACATCTTAGACTTTACATAAGGAGACTCTTATGGAGACAAAGCATATTTGACATTATACTTAATCTCTTTATACTATTTTCTCAATCAATGCAAGAAAAGAACCCCATGTTGTCACAGTGTCTGATTGTGGTGCCCTGGACTGGCCACTTGAGGGCGCTCTTCCTGTTTCTTTGTTACATGTTTTGAACTCCGTTTCCCATAGTCCTTTGCCTTGTCGTTCTGTTCTGATCATGATCACCTGTTAGTAATTTTCTCATCATCCCATCACTATTTATACCATGCTCACTCTGGCTGTCTTTGCTGCAGTATTGTTTGAGGTTACATCGTGTTTTCTGTTTCCTGTGTTTTGGATGACCTTTTGTCTAGTTTTTGTTCTGTTCTGATTATTTGTTATTTTAATAAATTACTGCATTTGGATCTACCTTGTTTTCTCCTGGCAGCTCCGTGACACATATTTTCATATTCAGATCAAGGCGTCCTGACACTCTAAATAGCGTTGGTGTTTTTTTTAATGATGGTGCATAGTTCCCACAATTGTATTATTATTATTATACATTTTTATACAATTTTATCAGCTGCCAGAGTTCTTGCCAGGAGTCACGATCGTTTGTCGCCGTTTCTGCTGTAAACTTCACTGTTTTGTTTTTAAATAAAAAATTTGGTGATGCATATTATATATCAGCAAGCAGATACGATCAGAATATGAACCCAATAAGCTAAATTGCATAAGCATTTTCCCATAAAGAACATACACACACATAAGGAGTGCCAGCTGCCGCTAGCCAATATACTGTATATACGCACACACACACAAACATTTATTTATTGTAACACTTGCTTGCATATTACTATATTAGCCGTTTATTAGTATTTATAAAGCACATACTAGTGCATTATTATGCGTGACTGTATTCTACATCTTACACTATACCTGAACAGTAATTAAGTTTATTTAGGCAAAAGTCAATAGTTAAGTTAATAGGGAGAATTGGACCCAAAACTAAAGTGTGACCATATGTATTAGTGTGTGTGTGTGTGTGTGTATAGTATACACAGTGTAGTTTTACCGAGCAAACGGCAGAAACAGCGAGAAAGACCGTGGCAGCTGCCACGAACTCTGGCAGCTGCATTTGACTCCTGGCAAGAACTATGGCAACTGATACATAAAAATGTACTGTATAATAATAATACAATTGTGGGAACTTTGCATCATCATTTAAAAAAAACACCACCGCACGCCACTGAGTACAGTGTAGTTTTACCAAGCAAACGGCAGAAACGGTGAGAAAGAAACTCTGGCAGCTGCCAGAAACGACCAGTGGCAGCTGGGGATGCCACCGGAAGTGGCGCTGCGACCTGCCGCTGCCTTGCTCTCTCTCTTATTTTGATGGGTCCACAACATAGGCCTACAACATACTGACTATGAAAAACTTTGCAAGTATATGCCAACTTATTCTACTAACCCTAAACCTAACCTAACAGTCTACTCTGAGAGTTAGTAGCAGAGGTGGGGGCAAGTCACACATTTTCAAGTCTCAAGCAAGTCTCAAGTCACAGTACAAACAAATCAAGCAAGTCAAGTCAAGTCAAGTCAAGTCAGTGGCTCACCTCAAGCAAGTCAAGTCGAGTCCTGCTAAGGATCAAGTCAAGTCAAGTCACAGTATCAAACAGGAACAAATATGTTTTTCCACACAACCTTATTAATTTTTCCTCAGAAATTTACTTAATTATACATTTCAAATAATAATGTTGTAAATATAACATTTTGAATATAGGCAAAATACTACTTTGTATACCGCTAAAGTCTGTAATTGAGAAAATATTGATAAAAATACAAGATAAAAATATGTATCTCATATTTATGTTATATTGAGTTTGACCATCCTAAGAGACATAATATTTAACAGATGTTGGAAAATAATTTTGCACTAAATATATCCAGTGAAGACTGGAATTCAGTCTGGGAGCACGCTAAATAATATGCAATGCTGACTACAAATCACCCCTTATATCAGAAATAAAATGGACCCAAAATTTTCATTGGATATAGACACCCTATTTGGATTTTCTTTCACTTTGCATGACATTGGTCCATGCCTACATTGTTCTTGAAAACTATTGTCATGGCTCAAAACAAGAAGCCTATTGCTGTTAATGTACATGTATCTTCCCCTGTAACTTATTGATTTCTTTGATTTTATAATAAGAACTAAATTGACAGCTATGCATTTAAGGCTATGATAGGCCTACTCTATGGCATTAATGCCGCCAGTAAGTGGTGGCAAATCACTGCTTTATCACAGAAGC